>NC_041411.2:38171524-38308352 GCF_900747795.2 Erpetoichthys calabaricus | reverse complement strand
TGTGCTGATGAGAGAGAGAGAGAGAGAGCAGGCAGGCTCGTGTGCTGATGAGAGAGAGAGTAGGCAGGCTCGTGTGTTGATGAGAGAGAGAGGGAGCAGGCAGGCTCGTGTGCTGATGAGAGAGACAGAGAGAGCAGGCAGGCTCGTGTGCTGATGAGAGAGAGAGAGCAGGCAGGATCGTGTGCTGAAGAGAGAGAGACAGAGAGCAGGCAGGCTCGTGTGTTCATGAGAGAGAGCAGGCAGGCTCGTGTGTTCATGAGAGAGAGCAGGCAGGCTCGTGTGCTGATGAGAGAGAGAGATAGAGCAAGCAGGCTCGTGTGCTGATGAGAGAGAGAGAGAGAGCAGGCAGGATCGTGTGCTGATGAGAGAGAGACAGAGAGAGAGAGAGAGCAGGCAGGCTTTTATGCTGATGAGAAAGAGAGAGCAGGCAGGCTCGTATGCTGATGAGAGAGAGAGAGCAGGCAGGCTCGTGTGCTGATGAGAGAGAGCAGGCAGGCTCGTGTGCTGATGAGAGAGAGCAGGCAGGCTCGTGTGCTGATGAGAGAGAGCAGGCAGGCTCGTGTGTTCATGAGAGAGAGCTGGCAGGCTCGTGTGCTGATGAGAGAGAGAGAGAGAGAGCAGGCAGGCTCGGGTGCTGATGAGAGAGAGAGTAGGCAGGCTTGTGTGTTGATGAGAGAGAGAGAGAGCAGGCAGGCTCGTGTGCTGAAGAGAGAGAGAGAGAGAGCAGGCAGGCTCGTGTGCTGATGAGAGAGACAGAGAGAGCAGGCAGGCTCGTGTGCTGATGAGAGAGAGAGCAGGCAGGCTCGTGTGCTGATGAGAGAGAGAGCAGGCAGGCTCGAGTGCTGATGAGAGAGAGAGCAGGCAGGCTCGTGTGCTGATGAGAGAGAGCAGGCAGGCTCGTGTGCTGATGAGAGAGAGAGCAGGCAGGCTCGTGTGCTGATGAGAGAGAGAGCAGGCAGGCTCGTGTGCTGATGAGAGAGAGAGCAGGCAGGCTCGTGTGCTGATGAGAGAGAGACAGAGCAGGCAGGCTCGTGTGCTGATGAGAGAGAGAGACAGAGCAGGCAGGCTCGTGTGTTGATGAGAGAGACAGAGCAGGCAGGCTCGTGTGCTGATGAGAGAGAGAGAGAGAGAGAGCAGGCAGGCTCGTGTGTTGATGAGAGAGAGAGAGAGAGAGCAGGCAGGCTCGTGTTTTGATGAGAGAGAGAGAGAGAGAGAGCAGGCAGGCTCGTGTGTTGATGAGAGAGAGAGAGAGCAGGCAGGCTCGTGTGCTGATGAGAGAGAGAGAGAGCAGGAAGGCTCGTGTGCTGATGAGAGAGAGACAGAGCAGCTAGGCTCGTGTGCTGATCAGAGAGAGAGACAGAGCAGGCAGGGTCGTGTGTTGATGAGAGAGATAGAGCAGGCAGGCTCGTGTGCTGATGAGAGAGAGAGAGGAGGCAGGCTCGTGTGCTGATGAGAGAGAGAGAGCAGGCAGGCTCGTGTGCTGATGAGAGAGAGAGAGCAGGCAGGCTCGTTTGCTGATGAGAGAGAGAGAGCAGGCAGGCTCGTGTGCTGATGAGAGAGAGAGAGGGAGAGAGAGCAGGCAGGCTCGTGTGCTGATGAGAGAGAGAGAGAGAGAGAGAGAGCAGGCAGGCTCGTGTGCTGATGAGAGAGAGAGAGAGAGTAGGTAGGCTCGTGTGCTGATGCGAGAGAGAGAGAGAGAAAGCAGGCAGGCTCGTGTGCTGATGAGAGAGAGAGAGAGAGTAGGTAGGCTCGTGTGCTGATGCGAGAGAGAGAGAGAGAAAGCAGGCAGGCAGGCTCGTGTGCTGATGTGAGAGAGAGAGCAGGCAGGCTCGTGCACTGATGAGAGAGAGCAGGCAGGCTCGTGTGCTGTTGAGAGAGAGCAGGCAGGCTCGTGTGCTGATGAGAGAGAGCAGGCAGGCTCGTGTGCTGATGAGAGAGAGCAGGCAGGCTCGTGTGCTGATGAGAGAGAGCAGGCAGGCTCGTGTGCTGATGAGAGAGAGCAGGCAGGCTCGTGTGCTGATGAGAGAGAGAAGGCAGGCTCGTGTGCTGATGAGAGAGAGAGAGAGAGCAGTCAGACTCGTGTGCTGATGAGAGTGAGAGAGAGCAGGCAGGCTTGTGTGCTGATGAGTGATGAGATAGAGCGAGAGCAGGCAGGCTCGTGTGCTGATGAGAGTGAGAGTGAGAGAGAGCAGGCAGGCTCGTGTGCTGATGAGAGAGAGAGAGCAGGCAGGCTCGTGTGCTGATGTGAGAGAGAGAGAGCAGGCAGGCTTGTGTGCTGATGAGAGAGAGAGAGAGAGAGCAGGCAGGCTCGCTCGCTCGTGTGCTGATGAGAGAGAGAGAGAGAGTAGGCAGGCTCATGTGCTGATGAGAGAGAGCAGGCAGGCTCATGTGCTGATGAGAGAGAGAGAGAGAGCAGGCAGGCTCGTGTGCTGATGAGAGAGAGAGAGAGAGAGCAGGCAGGCTCGTGTGCTGATGAGAGAGAGAGAGAGAGAGCAGGCAGGCTCGTGTGCTGATGAGAGAGAGAGAGAGAGAGCAGGCAGGCTCGTGTGCTGATGAGAGAGAGAGAGAGAGAGCAGGCAGGCTCGTGTGCTGATGTGAGAGAGAGAGAGCAGGCAGGCTCATGCTGATGAGAGAGAGAGAGCAGGCAGGCTCATGCTGATGAGAGAGAGCAGATAGGCTCGTGATGCTATTGAGAGAGAGTGAGAGCAGGCTGGCTCGTGCTGATGAGAGAGAGAGACCAGGCAGGCTCGTGTGCTGATGAGAGAGAGAGAGAGAGAGAGAGCAGGCAGGCTCGTGCTGATGAGAGAGAGAGAGAGAGAGCAGGCAGGCTCGTGTGTTGATGAGAGAGAGAGAGAGAGAGAGAGAGCAGGCAGGCTCGTTTGCTGATGAGAGAGAGACAGAGCAGGCAGGCTCGTGTGCTGATGAGAGAGAGAGACAGAGCAGGCAGGCTCGTGTGCTGATGAGAGAGAGAGACAGAGCAGGCAGGCTTGTGTGTTGATGAGAGAGATAGAGCAGGCAGGCTCGTGTGCTGATGAGAGAGAGAGAGAGAGCAGGCAGGCTCGTGCTGATGAGAGAGAGAGAGAGAGCAGGCAGGCTCGTGCTGATGAGAGAGAGAGAGCAGGCAGGCTCGTGTGCTGATGAGAGAGAGAGAGCAGGCAGGCTCGTGTGCTGATGAGAGAGATAAGGCAGGCTCGTGTGCTGATGAGAGAGAGAGAGCAGGCAGGCTCGTGTGCTGATGAGAGAGAGAGAGCAGGCAGGCTCGTGTGCTGATGAGAGAGAGAGAGCAGGCAGGCTCGTGTGCTGATGAGAGAGAGAGCAGGCAGGCTCATGTGCTGATGAGAGAGATAGCAGGCAGGCTCGTGTGCTGATGAGAGAGAGAGCAGGCAGGCAGGCTCGTGTGCTGATGAGAGAGAGAGCAGGCAGGCAGGCTCGTGCGCTGATGAGAGAAAGTGAGAGCAGGCAGGCTCTTGTGCTGATGAGAGAGAGAGAGAGAGCAGGCATGCTCGTGTGCTGATGAGAGAGAGAGAGAGAGAGCAGGCATGCTCGTGTGCTGATGAGAGAGAGAGAGTGAGAGCAGGCAGGCTCGTGTGCTTATGAGAGAGAGCAGGCAGGCTCGTGTGCTGATGAGAGAGCAGGCAGGCTCGTGTGCTGATGAGAGAGAGAGAGAGCAGGCAGGCTCGTGTGCTGATGAGAGAGAGAGCAGGCAGGCTTGTGTGCTGATGAGAGAGAGAGAGAGAGCAGGCAGGCTCGTGTGCTGATGAGAGAGAGAGAGAGAGAGCAGGCAGGTTGTTGTGCTGATGTGAGAGAGATAGAGCAGGCAGGCTCTTGTGCTGATGAGAGAGAGAGAGCAGGCAGGCTCATGTGCTGATGAGAGAGAGAGAGCAGGCAGGCTCGTGCTGATGAGAGAGAGAGAGAGAGAGAGCAGGCAGGCTCGTGCTGATGAGAGAGAGAGATAGAGAGCAGGCAGGCTCGTGTGCTGATGAGAGAGAGAGCAGGCAGGCTCGTGTGCTGATGAGAGAGAGAGCAGGCAGGCTCGTGTGCTGATGAGAGAGAGAGAGCAGGCAGGCTCGTGTGCTGATGAGAGAGAGAGAGCAGGCAGGCTCGTGTGCTGATGAAAGAGAGAGAGAGAGAGAGAGCAGGCAGGCTCGTGTGCTGATGAGAGAGAGAGAGAGAGAGAGACAGAGCAGGCAGGCTCTTGTGCTGATGAGAGAGAGAGAGAGCAGGCATGCTCGTGTGCTGATGAGAGAGAGAGAGAGAGAGCAGGCATGCTCGTGTGCTGATGAGAGAGAGAGAGAGAGAGAGAGCAGGCATGCTCGTGTGCTGATGAGAGAGAGAGAGAGTGAGAGCAGGCAGGCTTATGTGCTGATGAGAGAGAGAGAGAGAGAGAGCAGGCAGGCTCGTGTGTTGATGAGAGAGAGAGAGAGAGCAGGCAGGCTCGTGTGCTGATGAGAGAGAGAGAGAGAGAGAGAGCCGGCAGGCTCGTTTGCTGATGAGAGAGAGACAGAGCAGGCAGGCTCGTGTGCTGATGAGAGAGAGAGACAGAGCAGGCAGGCTCGTGTGCTGATGAGAGAGAGAGACAGAGCAGGCAGGCTCGTGTGTTGATGAGAGAGATAGAGCAGGCAGGCTCGTGTGCTGATGAGAGAGAGAGAGAGAGCAGGCAGGCTCGTGCTGATGAGAGAGAGAGAGAGAGAGAGAGAGCAGGCAGGCTCGTGCTGATGAGAGAGAGAGAGCAGGCAGGCTCGTGTGCTGATGAGAGAGAGAGAGCAGGCAGGCTCGTGTGCTGATGAGAGAGAGAGAGCAGGCAGGCTCGTGTGCTGATGAGAGAGAGAGAGCAGGCAGGCTCGTGTGCTGATGAGAGAGAGAGAGCAGGCAGGCTCGTGTGCTCATGAGAGAGAGAGAGCAGGCAGGCTCGTGTGCTGATGAGAGAGAGAGAGCAGGCAGGCTCGTGTGCTGATGAGAGAGAGAGAGCAGGTAGGCTCGTGTGCTGATGAGAGAGAGAGAGCAGGCAGGCTCGTGTGCTGATGAGAGAGAGAGAGCAGGCAGGCTCGTGTGCTGATGAGAGAGAGAGAGCAGGCAGGCTCGTGTGCTGATGTGAGAGAGAGCTGGCAGGCTCGTGTGCTGATGAGAGAGATAGCAGGCAGGCTCGCTCATGTGCTGATGAGAGAGAGAGCAGGCAGGCAGGCTCGTGCGCTGATGAGAGAGAGCAGGCAGGCTCGTGTGCTGATGAGAGAAAGTGAGAGCAGGCAGGCTCTTGTGCTGATGAGAGAGAGAGAGAGAGCAGGCATGCTCGTGTGCTGATGAGAGAGAGAGAGAGAGAGAGAGCAGGCATGCTCGTGTGCTGATGAGAGAGAGAGAGTGAGAGCAGGCAGGCTCGTGTGCTTATGAGAGAGAGCAGGCAGGCTCGTGTGCTGATGAGAGAGCAGGCAGGCTCGTGTGCTGATGAGAGAGAGAGAGAGCGAGCAGGCAGGCTCGTGTGCTGATGAGAGAGAGAGAGAGCAGGCAGGCTTGTGTGCTGATGAGAGAGAGAGAGAGAGCAGGCAGGCTCGTGTGCTGATGAGAGAGAGAGAGCAGGCAGGTTGTTGTGCTGATGTGAGAGAGATAGAGCAGGCAGGCTCTTGTGCTGATGAGAGAGAGAGAGCAGGCAGTCTCCTGTGCTGATGAGAGAGAGAGAGCAGGCAGGCTCGTGCTGATGAGAGAGAGAGAGAGATAGAGCAGGCAGGCTCGTGCTGATGAGAGAGAGAGAGATAGAGAGCAGGCAGGCTCGTGTGCTGATGAGAGAGAGAGCAGGCAGGCTCGTGTGCTGATGAGAGAGAGAGCAGGCAGGCTCGTGTGCTGATGAGAGAGAGAGAGAGCAGGCAGGCTCGTGTGCTGATGAGAGAGAGAGAGAGAGCAGGCAGGCTCGTGTGCTGATGAGAGAGAGAGAGAGAGAGAGCAGGCAGGCTCGTGCTGATGAGAGAGAGAGCAGGCAGGCAGGCTCGTGCGCTGATGAGAGAGAGAGAGAGAGAGAGAGAGAGAGAGAGAGAGAGACAGAGCAGGCAGGCTCTTGTGCTGATGAGAGAGAGAGAGAGCAGGCATGCTCGTGTGCTGATGAGAGAGAGAGAGAGAGAGCAGGCATGCTCGTGTGCTGATGAGAGAGAGAGAGAGAGAGCAGGCATGCTCGTGTGCTGATGAGAGAGAGAGAGTGAGAGCAGGCAGGCTTATGTGCTGATGAGAGAGAGAGAGAGAGCAGGCAGGCTCGTGTGCTGATGAGAGAGAGAGAGAGAGCACGCAGGCTCGTGTGCTGATGAGAGAGAGAGAGAGAGCAGGCAGGCTTGTGTGCTGATGAGAGAGAGAGAGAGAGCAGGCAGGCTCGTGTGCTGATGAGAGAGAGAGAGCAGGCAGGCTCCTGTGCTGATGAGAGAGAGAGAGCAGGCAGGCTCCTGTGCTGATGAGAGAGAGAGAGCAGGCAGGCTCCTGTGCTGATGAGAGAGAGAGAGCAGGCAGGCTCGTGTGCTGATGAGAGAGAGAGCAGGTAGGCTCGTGTGCTGATGAGAGAGAGAGCAGGCAGGCTCGTGTGCTGATGAGAGAGAGAGAGAGCAGGCAGGCTCGTGTGCTGATGAGAGAGAGAGAGCGCAGGCAGGCTCGTGTGCTGATGAGAGAGAGAGAGCAGGCAGGCTCGTGCTGATGAGAGAGAGAGAGAGAGAGAGAGCAGGCAGGCTCTTGTGCTGATGAGAAAGAGAGAGAGCAGGCAGGCTCGTGCTGATGAGAGAGAGAGAGCAGGCAGGCTCGTGTGCTGATGAGAGAGATAGAGAGCGAGCCTGTACGTGCAGCTGAGCAGGGAGCCTGGGTGTTTGTCAGTGTTATTCAATGTTTTTACATTAGTTTACTATTGCACTGTGCATTCTATGGTGTTATTAACTATATTTGTGCTTAAAAATATTACAAAAAATGTATTTACATACAGTTTGTACGGTCTGGAACGGATTAATTATATTTACATACAATCCTATGGGTTAAATTGCTTCGGTTTACGACCAATTTGGTTTACGAGCAGAGGTTTGGAACGAATTATGGTCGTGAACCGAGGTTCAACTGTACTTTTAAAAACAATTCTGATTTATTTTTCTTTCTATGTACTGTTTATAAAGAAAAAACCAAAGTTAAACTACTTTTGGGGTCATTTTCTGATTTGAGAGTTGGTAACACTCAAACTCTGTATTAATTGTGATGCTCATAAATGAATAAAACTTTTTTAATTTTTTTTTTTTTAACTCGGTAAGACAATATTCTGGAGTAAGACACAAAATATGTGTAAATTTACAATCTGACAAAGCATATTGCATTGTTAAAAGCCATGCTGCATGGACACACAGACAATGTATATGTCATACCCTGTAACTTTTATTGAGCAATAACACAACAATGATGTAACCTGTTAAGGCTTTGTTCAAGCTATGTACACCTCCAGAATTCATAGTCGAGTTATCCACACCTGAAAAACTCACAGTCAAGCTACATAGCCTTTACATTCAAATAAGTGTTCACTTTCAAATTATTGTAGAGATACCTCAGTGTTAAGCTATGTTAGCTTAGATATTGGAAGATAAATGATACTTGAGAAGGAGGCTGGTTTTAGACATTATTTCAAATAAGTTCATTGGGAAACAGAATTATTCTTATATATAATTTTCATATACAGTAATCCCTCCTCCATCGCGGGGGTTGCGTTCCAGAGCCACCCGCGAAATAGGAAAATCCGCGAAGTAGAAACCATATGTTTATATGGTTATTTTTAGAATGTCATGCTTGGGTCACAGATTTGCGCAGAAACACAGGAGGTTGTAGAGAGACAGGAACGTTATTCAAACACTGCAAACAAACATTTGTCTCTTTTTCAAAAGTTTAAACTGTGCTCCATGACAAGACAGAGATGACAGTTCTGTCTCACAATTAAAAGAATGCAAACATATCTTCCTTTTCAAAGGAGTGCAAAGCAAGCAGTCAAAAAAAAAATCAATAGGGCTTTTTGGCTTTTAAGTATGCGAAGCACCGCCGGTACAAAGCTGTTGAAGGCGGCAGCTCACACCCCCTCTGTCAGGAGCAGGAAGAGACAGAGAGAGAGCCACAGAAAAACAAAGTCAAAAATCAATACGTGCCCTTTGAGCTTTTAAGTATGCGAAGCACTGTGCAGCACGTCCTTCAGGAAGCAGCTGCACACAGCCCCCCCTGCTCACACCCCCCTACGTCAGCGCAAGAGAGAGAGAGAAAGTAAGTTGAGTAGTTTCTCAGCCATCTGCCAATAGCGTCCCTTGTATGAAATCAACTGGGCAAACCAACTGAGGAAGCATGTGCCAGAAATTAAAAGACCCATTGTCCGCAGAAACCCGCGAAGCAGCGAAAAATCCGCGATATATATTTAAATATGCTTACATATAAAATCCGCGATGGAGTGAAGCCGCGAAAGGCGAAGCGCGATATAGCGAGGGATCACTGTACTGTATATATGAAAATAAGGAAGTGTTGTTTTTTTTTTATTATCTCCTCTTAGCCATGTGTTTAGCTTTTGCTGCTGGAACAGAGCCAGACCTGTTGGTTGTTGTAGCACAAAGTGGGTGTTTGTGGCTGCTGTAAACCCACATTTATATGACATAGGACATTTGTATTTCCTCATGGTCTTTTTCTGTGTTTGTACCAACAGGTATTTTTCTGTGGTCGTAGTGATTACTTCAGAGCCCTTCTGGAGGATCATTTCTGTGAAAGTCAAGCAATGCAGTCTCAGCCCAGCATTCCAGTAGTGACCCTTCAAAATATAACTAAGGATATTTTTATCAGGGTGCTATACTACATTTACAGTGATGACACAGAGGTAGGCTGCTGATTGTTAATTTTTTCCTCTCCTAGAAATATTTTTTCTCCCTTTCAGTTTACAGCTTATAAAGATGACTATTGATGCAGACTATCCTTATACAGTGGAACCTTGGGTCACGAACGTCTGGGACCACGTACAAATCGGGTTACAACCAAAAATTTTGCCAAACTTTTGCATCAGTTCACGACCACACACTCGGGTGACGAACAAGCCAGTTTTCCTTCCGGTTCGTACGCACCAATAATTTCCGCACATGTAAAGTCTCTCCCTGTGCATTCCCTGTGCAGTGAGAGTGCGAGCGAGTGAGAGAGAGCCCAAGCAGAAGAAGTAAACACTGTGCACTCTATGGTATAATTAACTATTTTTTTGTGCTTAAAAATCTTTAAAAAAAAAATACATATTTACATACAGCTCGTACGGTCCGGAACAGATTACAGTGATCCCTCGCTATATCGCGCTTCGCCTTTCGCGGCTTCACTCCATCGCGGATTTTATTTGTAAGCATATTTAAATATATATCACGGATTTTTCGCTGCTTCGCGGGTTTCTGCGGACAATAGGTCTTTTAATTTCTGGTACATGCTTCCTCAGTTGGTTTGCCCAGTTGATTTCATTGGCAGATGGCTGAGAAGCTATCCAGCTTACTTTCTCTCTTCCTCTCTCTCTCTCTCTCTCTTGCGCTGACGTAGGGGGGTGTGAGCAGGGGGGCTGTGTGCAGCTGCTTCCTGAAGGACAGGCTGCACGGAGCTTCGCATACTTAAAAGCTCAAAGGGCACGTATTGATTTTCTGTGGCTCTCTCTCTCTCTCTTCCTGCTCCTGACAGAGGAGGTGTGAGCTGCCGCCTTCAACAGCTTTGTACCGGCGGTGCTTCGCATACTTAAAAGCCAAAAAGCCCTATTGATTTTTTTTTTGACTGATTGCTTTGCACTCCTTTGAAAAGGAAGATATGTTTGCATTCTTTTAATTGTGAGACAGAACTGTCATCTCTGTCTTGTCAAGGAGCACAGTTTAAACTTTTGAAAAAGAGACAAATGTTTGTTTGCAGTGTTTGAATAACGTTCCTGTCTCTCTACAACCTCCTGTGTTTCTGCGCAAATCTGTGACCCAAGCATGACAATATAAAAATAACCATATAAACATATGGTTTCTACTTCGCGGATTTTCCTATTTCGCGGGTGGCTCTGGAATGCAACCCCCGCGATGGAGGAGGGATTACTGTAATTGTATTTACATACAATCCTATGGGGGAAATTACTTCAGGTCACGACCAAATCGGGTTGCGACCAGAGTTTTGGAACGAATTACGGTCGTGACCCGAGGTTCCACCATATAAAAAAAGTAATATTTTTGAGATTGTTGCTGAAATATTTTATGTTTTTAACCACACTTGCAGCATAATATAGAAATGCTGTACAGGTAGTCCCCAGGTTACGGACACCCGACCTACAACATATGAACGTGGCCGCAGCTGCAACACAGTGCGCCTCAGTAACTGCTGCTCTGTCATCTTTGGCCCGGGGACGCTGCAAGTGGTGACTGGATGGAGGCTGGAGGGGGTCGATTTCGCTGCTCGCACAGTGTAGTGTCCGGCAGGCGGCTCCCTGCGGCAAGCGGTTTCACTGCCCACCCCCCGCTGCAAGTGGTGACCCTGTTGTGGCTGAACGGAGGCCATTGAGGGTGAACGGGGAGGCAGGGGGTAGCATTGTAGTGTGCCTCGGATTGCTGCATGTTGAATGGGGGCGGTGGTGCAGCGGGACACTGCAGGCAACATACTGTAGTGGAGGTGACTGTGAGGTGGGCTGGTGATGAACCGCCCCTCGCTGCCCCCATTCATTCTCAATAGCAAGCCTGCTTGTACTGTTACGCACATAGCAGGAAGTTGTCTCTTGTCAGTACAGGGTGGTCCAGATCTAATTCTGCAGATCTAGATCGTCTGGATGACTTTGATTTATGCAGGGACTATTCCAGTTCGGCGCGAAGACGATTCTTCGCGTTGTCAGTTCGCACACTTCTCGATGGTCCGGGATTTTTCGGGTGATTTTCTATGTAATAAATTGAGCAAGTTATAGCGTAATGAAACTTGCATAACTGGATCTGGACCACCCTATACATCAGACGTGTTGACGACTGGTGCCTAATCTGCTGTGATAGTGTGTACAGTGCTGTACAGAAGAACTCATCTTAACCTTTTGTCTTCACCCTTCAAGAATGTGTCTGAAACACAAATCTGATGCAAGTGCTGGTGCTACAGTAAAGAAGAGAAAAACCATCACCATTGAAAATGAAGTAGAAATAATAAAAAGGTCAGAGAGAGGTGAAACTCCATCATTCATTGGCAGAGCTCTTGGTTGCAGTCGGTCAACAATAACATTTATTAAAGTAATGTACCTGTTCCGACTTACATACAAATTCAACTGAAGTACAAACCTACAGTCCCTATCTCGTACGTAACCCGGGGACTGCCTGTATATGTTTAACGTATATACTCATGTATAAATCGGGTCTTGAAACCCGAAAAATCAATCATAAAATTAGACCCCGACTTGTACGGCCGTTCAAAAATGCGCCAATTTTTTTTTTTTTTTTAATTTATTTACATGTTTTTTCCTCCTTCAGTCTTGCATCAGTTTATAAGACGCATCGAATTTTGTTGCAGCAGCGCAGTTACCAATTTCTTTTGCTACTTCAACGATGTTTAATTTAAAACCAGCTTCATATTTTCTTCTGATCGAACGCTCCATCGTAGATGAGGGATGCTGTTATGATAAAGGTGTATGAGGGTGTGAGATACAAAAAAACACAAATCAGTGCAAGCGTTGCTTCGGAATAGTTCAGGTATTACCGTGTGATCAGGTAGGCACAGTAGAGAGAGAGGTTAGGAGCACACGCTGATACAGCGCATTGCTGCACCCACATAGAAAAAAAGGCCATGTGCTCCGTGGTTACTCTCTCAGATGGGTGTTAGCATATTGTAATCTCTTGTACCAACAGCGTGAGTTTTCCGCATTCGACTTATATGACCGACATTATAAAATATCAGAAATTATACAGTAAATTCAAATACCGACTTATCTGTGGGAGAACTTATCCGCGAGTATATATACGGTAGTTCATATGACTTCTACAAACTAGGCTTAAATTACTGAGAGTATGGCAACATAATAAAGTAACCAATTGAGCAGCATATATAGAAAATAAAACGTACAGTTTTATCCATGTCCTTAAATTATAACTTGTGATTAATGCAATATTAACTTGTAATAATTATGTATCACAAACCTCTACCATGTTCAAATTTATTGTCATGTATAAATATTTAAATGAAATTTGTGCTTCCATAAACTAATGATGGTGGTAATTTTAATACCAGCAACAGGCAATAAATAAAACTTCACACATAAAAAGGCAATACTGTATCAGATTAATTTTTTTATTTATAAAGAATCACAAATGGTATATGCAATTCTCTTGTGTGTGTGTGTGAGTGAGAGTGCATATATACAATTATGTGAGTAGGTACACCACATGAAGTGTTTTTTTTATTTTTTTATTTTTTTTATTTTAACACATATGGACATATCAAAATCGGAACTTTACTTAAATAGTATCTTTAGATAAATGTGATGTAATTGGGGGAAAAAAACTGTAAAAATTTGACTTTTGTGGACGAAAAAGGCACACTGAAAGCAGGCAGATAAATTTTCTTCAGGTCTCTTTATTATTCATTCGGAGTCACAGTAAGTAGAGATTCAAAGAGTATAACTTATTGCCGCAAAACTCAATTTGAACCCTGATCAAAAGCCAGGAGGGGTTTTTTATATGTCAGCATCTCATGATTAATAAGACAGAAAAACATCCTTATCATCTAAGTAGAGTTAAACAATATGTCTGTTGAGCTAAGCATTATCTGTGTTCTCAAAGCTAAGCACAGGAGAGACGCCTTTGCATAAACTACATGTACTTTTCTGCAGCCTTGTGACCTTGTCCCTGAAACATTCACTCTGAGAAAGGGAAAACAAGAAACAGCTTCGATTTTATTCATGTGGACACTATTTCTCCTGAACCCTGGAATAACATATTTTTGTTAATTCATAAGCCAAAGCGTCTCTCACTGGCAAGTTATAAATTAGTTGTTATAAAATTCTAATTAACTATACATGGTGCTGAGGAGAACATTCTCCTTCTACACTTTGCAGTCATCTATTCAATGAAAAATGAACGCATATACCATAAGTCCACCTTTGACTGGGTATTGCCCCCTTTGGCAGAAACAACCTCAGTGTCTGACATAGACTTGGAGAAACGTGTTGCCATTCCTCTGTGCAGAATTCTTTCAGTTGTGTGATGTTTGAGGGGTGTCTTGTGTGCATATCATGTTTTAAATCTGCCCCCAACCCACCCCCTCCTACTCTCGAAAGGATTAACATCTGAGCATTTGACTTGGCCATTCCAGAACCTGCTTTCTTTTCAGTCTTTTCCTAGTACATTTACTAGTATACAGTGATCCCTCGCTATATTGCGCTTCGCCTTTCGCGGCTTCACTCCATCGCGGATTTTATATGTAAGCATATTTAAATATATATCGCGGATTTTTTGCTGGTTCGCGGATTTCTGCAGACAATGGGTCTTTTAATTTCTGGTACATGCTTCCTCAGTTGGTTTGCCCAGTTGATTTCATACAAGGGACACTATTGGCAGATGGCTGAGAAGCTACCCAACTTACTTTCTCTCTCTCTTGCGCTGACTTTCTCTGATCCTGACGTAGGGGGATTGAGCAGGGGGGCTGTTCGCACACCTAGACGATACGGACGCTTGTCTAAAAATGCTGAAAGATTATCTTCACGTTGCTATCTTTTGTGCAGCTGCTTCCTGAAACGACATGCTGCATGGTGCTTCGCATACTTAAAAGCTCGAAGGGCACATATTGATTTTTGATTGAAAAACAAACTCTCTCTCTCTCTCTCTCTCTCTCTCTCTCTCTCTCTCTCTCTCTCTCTCTCTCTCTCTCTCCCTGCTCCTGACGGAGGGGGTGTGAGCTGCCGCCTTCAACAGCTTTGTGCCGAGGTGCTTCACATACTTAAAAGCCAAACAGCCCTATTGATTTGTTTGCTAGAGATTGTTTTCTCTATCTGTGTGACATTCTGTGCTCCTGACACGCACTCCTTTGAAGAGGAAGATATGTTTGCATTCTTTTAATTGTGAGACGGAACTGTCATCTCTGTCTTGTCATGGAGCACAGTTTAAACTTTTGAAAAAGAGACAAATGTTTGTTTGCAGTGTTTGAATAACGTTCCTGTCTCTCTACAACCTCCTGTGTTTCTGCGCAAATCTGTGACCCAAGTATGACAAAATAAAAATAACCATATAAACATATGGTTTCTACTTCGTGGATTTTCTTATTTCGCGGGTGGCTCTGGAACGCAACCCCCGCAATGGAGGAGGGATTACTGTATTTAAGGTCATTGTCATGTTGTAAGTCTACTTTTGTTTGAGCTTTAATCTTCTGAGCAATGGTCACACATTATCCACAAGCACACCCTATGGAACAATGAAGAATTCTTAATATAATTTTAAATATTCCTCCTGTTTTTTCCACTCTAGCTTTCTCCAGAAAATGTGTACGATGTACTGTGTGTGGCAGACATGTACTTATTGCCAGGACTGAAAAGGCTATGTGGTAAAATCTTTGCCCAGACCCTGAAAGAGGATAATGTACTTAACATCTGGAAAACGGCCAAGCTGTTTAGACTTTCACGGCTGGAGGATCAATGCACTGAATACATGGCAAAGATTATAGAAAAGGTGAGTCCAGGAGTGCTTTTTGGTTTCAGCATTTAAAAAGTAGGGAT
This sequence comes from Erpetoichthys calabaricus, assembly GCF_900747795.2. Lineage (NCBI taxonomy): Eukaryota > Metazoa > Chordata > Cladistia > Polypteriformes > Polypteridae > Erpetoichthys > Erpetoichthys calabaricus. Next base: position 38,293,654 of record NC_041411.2, on the reverse strand, counting down.
GTATTCTTATATGCTACTAGGGTGTCAACCTTTTAAATTATTAAAATGTATGGTTTTACTTTTCTATGAAAATATTTGAGGCCCTACTCCTTTTCGGTTAGAGTTCAGGAGTCCTCCAGCTTACCGGTTAATAATTCAACTGATGATTATTAAAATCATAAAAAAAACAACTATTTATTGATGATTGCTTCTTGTATCACTAAGGATTTTTCTATTAATCTTATAGCACTGAAACATCACAAGCTTGTTATCAAAGACTGAATTTCTTTGACCCCAGTAGATAATATGCAGTCTCCACATCGAGTCAGATAATAATTAATGAATCCTTGCAATTCATATTCGACAACCATAATGGTTTAACCCTCTAGTTTTCTTACCAAATCACAGTCTCTTGAGAAACCTGTTTTGGTTTTAGTTTCTTTGCCAATTGCGTCTTAGCAATTACACGTTTTTACTTTTTTTTTTTTGTTGACTATTTAGAGGCGCTGGTTGGAGATAACAAAAAGTAGACAGTTTACAGATGTGCTGTGGTTCAGCTGAGCTGATTTGGGATTTTGCAGTTGCCATGACAAGAAGTGGAGGCAGCAACACTTGCCAAAATGAATACATAAATAAACTATTCTGATTAAAATGGTACCACCAGACAAAGAGAGAGCCGAACGTGCCTTTCAGCCCGACTGGTTGCAGAAACACATACATCTCACCTACCTGTTACTCCTTAGCAGCTAAAGCTACAAAAGATATAGTTTTTAGTGTAATTCATCAACCATTTTACCTGCTGCATTGTGGTGGTTGTGTGGGCAATTGTGCAGTACATTGCTGTACCCCTGCCTAATTTAGAAGAGGAAAAAAGGGTTGGAAGTTGGAAAACTCAAAATTGAGTTTGTATGCCAGGCTGGACCATCGCTCATTTCTGTTTTTATAAAATTATTTTGTTTTATGCATAGGTTTGCATGTCATCATACTTGAGATATCATACCAGATGTATTTGAGCTATAAACATACCGTGTACAGCCCAAGGAAGTTTATACATTTTTAATAAATGATGGAATTCTGTTTACTCATCTAAGAATTTTGTTAAAATAACTGATTATGTAGCATTAGTATACATAAACAGTTAACAAATTGTCTTCAGAAAGTCCAGGTGGTGTCTTATTGTCATGTAAAAGGAGAAAAAAATGTCTTTAGAACTGTGTAGTCTTCTTTCAAAATCTTCTTTGTTCACATTAGAAACAACAGGGTTCCAATTTTGTATCTATTTAGGTCAGTGTTTCCCAACCTCGGTCCTGGGGGACCCCCTGTGGCTGCAGGTTTTTGTTCCAACCAGCTTCTGTTTTTACATTTACATTTACATCATTTAGCAGACGTTCTTATCCAGAGCGACTTACAACAGTCCAGTTTTAATTGGACTCCTGGGTTAATTAAGTGCTGTGTTATTTCCCAAGTTCTGTGTTTTGGGAACAATATAGAAATTACAATACTAAATTTGGTTAAAAAAAATATATATATATATAATATATACACAGTGGAACCTCGGGTCGTGAACGTCTCGGACCACGTACAAATCGGGTTACGACCTAAAAGTTCACCAAACTTTTGCATCTGTTCACGACCACACACTCGGGTGATGAACAAGCCAGTTGCCCTTCCGGTTCGTACGCGCCAATGATTTCCACACGTGTTCAGTGTCTCCCTCTGCATTGCCTGTGCAGCGAGCGCGAGAGAGAGGGAGGGAGGGAGGGCTGGCTGCCTAAGGCCGAGAAGGCAGTTAAAGAATGCACCGGGCTTGTTTTTAAAGAGACTGATTCGAGCATTGTTTTAATGAAGACTTTCTTCTACTGGATTTTAACCTCCACTTCACTTCTGTTTACAGCGATCGGTTCATAGCGTGCATTGTTGCAATGTTACTTTTCTTGGTTGTTTATTAAATTACAGATTTTTCAAATGTTCATGTTTTTCCCTGTGCTTAAAACTCATTTAAAAAAAAAAAAAAAAAAGTATTTACAGCGAGCGGTTCGTAAGGCTGTAGCGTGTATTCTTGCAATGTAACTTTTCTCTGTTCAAGGTTTTCTCAGTGTTGTTCAATGTTTTTACATTTAGTTTACTATTACGCTGTGCATTCTATGGTATTATTAAATATTTTTGTGCTTAAAAATCTTTAAAAAAATTATATATATATACAGTGGAACCTCTAGATACGAGTTTAATTCGTTCCAGCACTGAGCTTGTATAGCGAATTTCTCGTATCTAGAACAAACTTCCCCATTGAAAATAATGGGAATCCAGTTAATCCGTTCCACACCCCAAATATATTAACATAAAAATCAATTTTCCTAACAAATAACACTGATAAATTATATATACTGTAGTCTACCTTTAATAAATAACACTGGTAAATAATATAACTGATTATTAAAAGAATCAAAACAGGTGTCCAAAGTGCAGTAGAGCATTCAATAAATCTTTAAATAAATAATCCTTAAAACAGTTGTGAAGTGGAGGTTTAAAATACACAAGAATAACAATCCTTTAACACGAGGTTAAAACGTCAAAAGGATGCCGTCTTTAAAAAACAGATGACAATCCCCGGTGCTTCTTCTCTGTTAGCGTCTCACCTGCGGGCTCTGCAACAGGCGAGACACTCTTAATGCAGCTGACCTTCTCTACACCGTCCTGCTTCAGCTGTTTGGCTCGCCTGTTCAGCTCACTGTTCAGCTACACGCGAGCCTGCACTCGCTCGCTCGCTCTCCCTGCCTGCCTGCCTGCCGCAACCTCCGTTCTCTCTCTCCTCTCTTTTCTTTTACTTCTTCTCCCCCTTAACCGGCTCGCGCTTCTCTATATATGCGGGGAGGACATGGTAGCTGCAGCCCATCAGCCACAGGAACAATCATGGATGTGGGCAGTTTCCCACCTGTACACTTAAGTGAGAAACGCAGACACCGCAGATCGCGGCTCGCAACTTCTACCACGCCCCCTCGCTAAGCTGAGAGCTATACCCACAGCCTGGCTTGTGGCTCGTTAAGCGAGCCAATGCTCGCATTTAGATCTGAATTTTTCGCTCATACTTTCCTCATATTTTGAATTTCTCGTATACAGAGGTGATCGTATCTCGAGGTTCCACTGTATTTACATAGTTTGTACGGTCTGGAACGGATTAATTGTATTTACATACAATCCTATGGGGGAAATTACTTCGGGTTACGACCAGAGTTTTGGAACGAATTACAGTCGTGACCTGAGGTTCCACTGTATATGTTAATATCTATCTATCTATCTATCTATCTATCTATCTATCTATCTATCTATCTATCTATCTATCTATCTAAAATGTACCAAGCAGTTATAAGGGAATAATGTATTTTTTTCTTTTTAACAATATTTCATCTTGATTTTCATTCTGCTTTTCTAGGTGTTCTAATTGTTCAGTTAATCCATTATTTACTAATTAGTGTGTCTGACGCTAAAGCAGTTGCAGCCTTTGATTATTCAGTGTTGTTTGCCAGTGTTGTCTGCTCTGCTCATTTTTAATTGTCATTAATAAGAAAGGGAAAACTGCACAGAGAAAGGGCAAAGTATAATGAAATCAACAAAAGAGAGTTAAGCATTTACATCTAGAGCAAAAGCAGAAATATTTCTAAATGTCTTATAAATGTAAAAATCATGCTGCTGTGCTTTTCTGAATGTAGAATAAAAGAAAAATAATACTAGCTAATTAAATGAGATCAGTGCAGTTACAGGGGGGCCACAGGACCGAGGTTGGGAAACACTGATTTAGATGCATCATCCTAATTTATAATTAAATTGTGATGTTATTTGCATCAGTTTACTTTTCACATCTCAGTGGTATTACACCTTAGGGCCAAAAAACATCACCACATAAATATAAAGTTTTGTCAGTCGGTTGTTCTTTAGTCCTCTCCTGATTCCTTTTTGCAGTAAGTGGTGCTTTATACTCCCTCAGAGTGGCCAAGTAAGAGGGGCTTTCAGAAACGCACAACAAAGTAGCTCATACATTACTTACTTGCATCATAAAGTTGCTTGTTAATATCAGTGACTCATCATTTTCTATAAACGCACTCATGAACTGAAATCCAATTAAAGATGAAGACCTTTTTTTTTTTTTTAAACTGTTCCTTTTACACAGCTTAATACTTATACTGTAATAAATAGTTCTGAAAAAATATTTGCCAGTTTCAAATTTTATGTTTTTTTTTATGCTGGGTAATTTGTCAGGGACATTGTCAATTATATGAGCACCATGACAACCTGAGCACATTTAACAAAAAAAACAAAACATTGCAATGCTAAACTGAATAATTATTTTTAACTACAGTACAAGATGGTTAAAAGAAAAGAATTCCAACGAATATGCATACCTGCTTGTTTTAACTTTTTGAAAAACACAAATGTGATGCTTTTATGCAGTGTGCTGACAATATACGATAGAGAAACTAAAGCTCTAATGTCTTTGTTCAGCTTGTAGAGGAGGAAGAATTTGCTGAAATGGTGAAAGAAGACGCAGATGCTGTTGAAGCTCGTCAGGAGACTGACTCCATTCCTCTGATAGACGATATCCGCTTTCATATCACCAGCAATGTTCAAACATACAGTGCAATTGAAGAGGCCAACCAGAAACTAGAGGCCCTGGAGCAGCTGCTTGCAAGTATTGGACTAGAGTGCTAACTGCAGCGTATTTCAGCAGTGACGATTCTAGCCTCGTTATATAAGACAGCACCTTAGCTTTTTTTTGACTCGCTGATTATTCATGTGTGAATTGAGTGGTTTGTAAGTTCCATTGATGCAGGGGCTCGCAACTCAATTGCATGTATTGCAGCTTTTGCCTTTTTAAAGCAATAGAAGTAAGACAACTGAACCAGTGCAGTCATACATTATGAAATTAATAGTCTTGAAGAACAGAGTATGGCATATGCAAAACCAGAGAGCTTTAAAGTGGCGAGTTTTTTCTCGGTATTTTGGGTTTTCATGTTTTGTCATCACATTAAATATATTTGATATAATATATCCTGCTTTAAGTCAATAATATATGGCATTCTGAAAAATATTGGGGCTGATTTATTCATCTTTTTATATACAATGTCAAGTGCATTGATTTTCATTGTTTAGTTCATAATATTTGCTTTAGTCCATTAAACTAAAATCCTCTGACTCATGCACTGCATTTTTCTTTTTCTTTCTCAAAAAAAAAGTCACTTTTTATATAAATGTTTGAGTTATTTTACTTTTGTTTTCCTGCTGAGAATGGCTGAAAAGAGAAGTTTTGAAACCACCAAAATCAGTGTTACATTATAGAGAAAGAAAGGATTCATCAATCTACATCAAATACAGAGTCAGAGTAAACCAGGAAACGTAGACTCCTTGAAACTCGGCTGTGAGCAGATGTTCGGTTCTATTTCATCATGAACCATGCAGCACCAGACCTTCCACAAGGTATCCTACCTGATGGAATCAAACGGGTTAGGCCAATGAAGTTTATCTGTTAATTTGCCAAGTAAATTGTATCCTAGCAGGGTAAACATCTCAAACCGCATTAAAACTTAAGAAGGTATACATGAGCAAAGATTTTCTTCACAAGGAAGATGCCATGGTCGTTACCACATTCTGATGTTGTTTCTTTTTTGTAAGATGCTGATGACATTCCTGATGAGTAGTGGGAGTTTTGTCACTCTAGACAAGGACAGAAATATCCCCCCCCCAAAAAAAATATTGTTATTTATATTATTTACCCCATGTAATTTTTGTGATGGCCAAGAAAAGCATTTTACTCTCAAATTTACATGCAGAGTGGAGATAAAGTTTGATTAAATGTATGCCAATGGCAACCAATAATGTATAATGCCAAATGATGGGATAAAAAAATCTCACATAACTCATGTCATATTATCAACATGACAGTTATTTAGTGGTTTGCGCAATCTGTAAAACACATGCATTTTTTGCTAATATATTGTTAAATACTTCTGGAAGAATCCGTGCTCATCATAAACCGGAAACACAGGGCACATGGAACTGTGCTTTTAAATTGAAGATGACGTGAATGAGGGGAAGACCTTTCCAGGGGTGTTTTGCACAGTGTACAGTGTTGGTCACCACTGACTTGCATTGCATTATGAACTTTTTTTTTATCTCAATTCTGCAAGAAAATAGATTAAAAAATGTTCTAGGCAATTGAAGATGTGAGTTCCAAAATCTGCTAATTACACCTTTTGGTAAAATTTAGTGAACACGTGATTGTGACTTTTCATGCAGTTGGTCATGCGCAGAAAATATGTTTGAGCTTCAAAAACCTGCTAATTGCAACAGTGTAGCACTATAGTTTTAGGGATTTAGTTTCAAAATCTGCTTACGGACCCAGATTTTCCTATTTATCTCCAAAATGTATCTTTTGTACTTAGCTGATTTTGGAACTGAGCTCTTCAATTACTACAAACTTACATGAATATAAAAGAACATTTTTGGATGGAGTATTCCTTTAACACAACAGCTCATGTGGTTATGTGTGAGTCCAGGGAGGAATGCCTTCTGGGCTATGAGATGTTTTGTTCATTTGTTTGGTTAGTTCAGGAGATCTCTTGGTAGGTCTCCCAGGGATATTTTCTTGGGCTGTTATGGAAGTGCCTACATAAGAACTCTGCAAAAAAAAAAACTTGCACTTCAGGTGCTGTTTAGAGTTTAGTATTTCAGGAGAGTTCAATCCAGTCAAGCAAGCCATCGCTTTATGGATATTCTTAAGGTCTGTGGCATGAATGAAATATACTTAAAGATACGTTTGGACTGAGAATGTTTTGGTGTTACTAGGGGGCTCTGCCCCATGCTCGCTTCGCTTGCCAACCCCCGGGCGGGCGCTAACCACTTCTCGGATCAGCCACTCGCATATAGGGATGTGGATGTACAATTTTAAACAGATTGTTATTTTCATGGGAATTGTTACATATGCATAACAGAACTATTTTACATCACAGCAAGTAATTAACCACAGTAAAAAATAGTCAAATGTAATAAAATGAAAGAAAATTGTTTCATGTTGCATTATACGTTTTCGTTCTGTTTGGTTTTGAAGTTAACTCATACTTTTAAACTTACACTTTTACTGTAAAACTTCAGTAAAAACAATTTTTTTAAATTAACTTTTTGTCAATATTGCATTGAATTTTGATTCCGTGTTTGGACTTACATCGTGACTACACAACATATAACTGCCCATGAGTGAATATCGTTTCTTTCTTTCTAATAAATAATCCGACTTTTTCAAAATGTTTGTCCCTGTGATTTGTCATAGCAAAAGCTATTCTAACGGGAAACTGTAAAACGTTTTAATACAAATGGCATATTGAGATCTCCTTTTGTGTACATTACCTTTCTTGTCGCCTGTTAAAATTTTACATGTCAGAATTGTTTAACAGCATAGTCTATTGATACACATTTAACCAATTTGCCCTGTAACCGATTGACGATTTTCACATTAATTCGTTTGATTTCGCCGTTCCTTGGTGCTAGGAATGTGGGTGTACTTATTTCTTCTGTTGCTAACCCTTCAGGATGAAATTCTTCAATAAGATTTGAACATAAGTCTTCTTTATTTGGGAACTTAAAGTGAGGAAAACATAAAAATTTATAAGAGCTGAGTGAGCAGGAACTGTGTCTGACAAATGAGAGGTGAGAGGACCATGGGCGTGGTTGAAAAATGGTGGAGAGGAGGGCGAGACTTGAAAAAAATCTCTTGGCAATAGTCTCATCAAGATTTAGTTTTATAATAGAGATATTTGTGCTTTAGGTGGAAGACCAGTGCGAATTCATTTTTTTCCAATGCACATACTCGACAGCTCATTGACATTGGAGTCGAGCTTCCCACTTCTACGTTACCGATTTTACCACTCATAGCGTTAATTCATACCCAACACTTGCCTTGTGTTTTAGGAACATTTCAACAGAATCAGCTTGTCCACCTTGGAGATAGTGGTGAGTGCCATTTCTAGATCAAAGTACAACTATTACTCTTATTGACAATTTAGGTTGGTGCATATACACTGGTAATGCAGCTGGACAGGAAAGCTGGGAATAATCCTATAATTGCTATTGAAATAGATTTGGTGCAGTGGCTGTTAACTGGAATTCCCTTCTAAAAGAACATACAGTCACTTTCTATTTTATCTTGTTTGTCCCTTATCTGGAAACACATTTTCCTCAGAGCGAACATGTTGAGGTTGGAACACGCAGGCACTATTGACAGCTCAATATTCTGAATGGTCACTGTTAATATCTTTAAAGACAGCAGAGGCGTTCAAAAGAGCCAACAATTTCAAATCTTAAGAGTTTTGGGGAAATAAGATTATAAATTTCATCCATTTACTTCTGATTTTTTCAACTACTGGCTCACAACTACAATTTTTATGTCTGAATTATCTGTCCACCTTTCCACCTTCCTAACCTGCTTCTTCCAATTCAGGGTCACAGAGGTCTCGGCAGCTTCAGGAAAAAGGCAAAAAGTAACTTTGGACAGACTTCCGTTCTTTGCAGAAAACACACATTGAAGAAAAATAAATCTGTTAGGCAAACCATCAAGTAGTAGTCAAGTACACATTTTTGTTCATCTATTTCAGTATTGTTTGTGAAACGTAAAAAGATTTACTATAGGTGAGAACTTGAATCCAATATTAAATAAAACTAGGGGGCTTTGCTCACCAACCCCCCCAGCCTGCTCTTTGTGCCAGCCACTTTGTATCTCTGCCGCTCCTGTATGTGGATTTCACTTTCACCAAACAACAAGTCTTTTAATTCTCGCGGATACGCCTCTTCACTGGGAAGAAACACTACTTTTCCCTAATGGCAACACAAGTTAGACTATCTACAAATCTCCGACTTAAAAGTTTAAATCCGAACAATATATTCGATCTTTTTTTGCGGTTCTGTTATTTCACCGAGTAATAATTTCCGTTTGTTTGCACTAATGCGATCTTTTACTATAATTTTTCTGAGACTTTCGAATTTTAGTACTTTCATGATCTCTAACCTGCTCTGCATGTGCATCGCACCAACATTTTTGAATTCTGTACAATGTTCTACTTTGTCATCTACTCTTTGTCTTTTATTTCCGGCCCCGGGCGTGGTTAAATCTCTTGGCACAAAGTCTCGTCTCGCGGAACGTGAAAAAGTCACGTCTTGTCCTTGGATTTTTTTTGTTATAATAGATTAACTTTTCAGAGTCAATCAGATCACACAGAGACATTTCTTAATTTGGCAGATAAATTCATTTTTAATATTTGAGTGCATATTTACAACACAGAATATTGGCAACTTTTAACATGCAGAACACAAATACACTTCATATTGCATGTGGCTTTTGTAATGTTTTCACAGGAATGTAATACATAAGCATAACTCCAGACTTACGCATTTGGTATTGGCGTCTTCTCCATCACCTTGTACATTTTAATACTAGGATTTGCTTTTCATGCCATTGTGTGTTAATATACAAAGTAATAAAGGTTGATGGTATGTACTTGGCAAATTCTATTTGCAGGTATTTGTCCTCTTGAAGCGATCAACTGCACAATAAACTACTCTTTTTTTGAAAAGAAAGGAAAAATTGTGACAACCGACACTCAAAGCAGAAATCTCTCACATGAAGGTTTTAACATGTTTTAAAAGTAATCAACTTGGGGATTTAAGCAAACCTGTGCCCTATTGGGTCACTGATGTCAAGCAGCAACCAACTCTGGCCAAGACACCAGTCCGTTGTAGGGGACCCGCACAGCTACTGGGAAAAAACTGACCTATTCAGAGTTAATAATAATTCTTTACATTTATATAGTGTTTTTGTCACTACTCCTAGTGCTCTCCACACAGGGAGGACCCACTAAACACTAAAATTGACACTGAACCAAGGTCTGTGTCAATTTTAGTATTTTCAATGCTGGGATAGGCAGTGGCTGTAGGCAACTCTGCTGGATAAGCAGGCTTGGAAAACGGATGGGGTGATTGAAATAATCCTTCTATTTTCTTAACCCGTCTGTCCAGTTCACGATTGCAGGGAGCCAGAGCCTTTCCCAGAGTACCGTTCAGTGCAAGGCAGGAACTCGAAGACACAGACACTGCCACACGCCCTCTTAATCATAATCATAATCAGGCTGCTTTATAGTGGCAGCAAAATATGTTAGTAATTGTAATAAAAATATAGAGCGCAGCATTTCTTAACTTGCAATTTTTGTTTTATTGCTTATAAGCATGAAGCCATTCAGAAATACCGTAGCTTTGTCAACATAAATTTTAAAACATGAGGTGACTAGAGAGGTTACAAGTATTACTAGTGTGGCTCTCTGCCCAGGCATACTGGTATTGAAATGAAACAAAAATGTGAGCTTCTAGTGTAGACTTTCAGCATTAATTCAAGGAATTTTACCTAAATAATTGGGTGAATTATAAAGAACTTGCACAGATCCTTAAAGAGCATGTAGTCCTCCAATTTTAAAAGTTAACTGAAGTATTGGCTGCTTAGCTGTTCCTTGGCCAGGTGTGTGTTACTGCATCGTCCAAATCTAATAAAAGGCTCACAAGGCGACGCTAAGTGTGGTTATGGCATTCTCATTTGGAATCTGTTGTTGACACTCAATAGGAGGACCAAACAAATCTTAATGCTAATAACGTAGGCAATCGTGAGGCTGAAAAATCAGAGAAACATCCATATCGTAAAAACGTCAGCACCGGTAGACCAAGGGAAGACTACTTCAGTGGATTATAGAAGAATACTTTGATTTGTAAAGGAAAACCTCTTTCAACCCTCAGCCACATCAAACTCACTCACCAGGATGTACGTGTGGCTGTGTCCAATGTGACATGAACATAGATTCTGAGGGTTCACCACAAGCCTTTCGAACAGAAACGCCAGATAACATTTTAGGGAATATGTCAAAAACCCTATACAGTTTCAGAACAGAGAAATGAGATGGAAAATCTACTTGTGGTAGAGGGAGTCTGAGAGAGAAATGATAATACATTTTATGTATACTGTATAGTGATTCTCCCATTCAGAGCATTTGAAAATGAGTTCTAAGAATACCATCTCCTTTGTGAAACATGGTGGAGCTACTGTAGCGTTCTGGATCGGGTATGTACACTAAGTCGGCCACTACGACTCACTCCCTTGTACTTCACTGATGAGACCAAGACGATGACGCACAGATGTCTGCTCAGATTCAACAGAATGTGTCATAGCTCAATGGATGGTGTTGATACTGCAGCAGGATGAAGACCCAAAGCAACCAAAGGGCTCTACGAGACCAAAACATGGAGTCTATCACCCTACCTAAATCCGACCAAGCATGCATTTCACTTTTTGAATACAAGACTACAGGCAACAAGCACCTAAAATGAGCAGGAACTGAACGGGTCCTTTACCAGGATTTTGCGTGTGGTCTGTCAGTTTTTGGGTCATTTAAAGGCATCAGCTGAATTTGGCTCCACTGACATTAATTAGTACATCTGACACTGTTACTTCAATGTCTACAGTCTTCATTTTCATTACATACTAAATCAAACTAAAGATGCATTATTATCTACCTCTGCTTTTTACAGTTTTCATAGAAAATAAAATACTCAGTTTACAAACATTACATTGAATACGTAGCAAGCTAAAATAAACTGTGCAGCCCTATAGCTATTCACGTTTGAAGCAAATCCACAGGCTTCCCATAGACGCAGCGAATATTACGAAAGCAGGACCTGAAATGCGCATGTTAGTAGTGGATGTCAAAAATGCGGATTAAATATCCTGAAGCACAGAGGCACACTGCATTAGCCTTGGGAAATAAATAGACTGCTTACTTCTATGGAGATTAACTTAAGGCAAACCGATTCCTGCATTAATTTGATTTTCCTTGTTTACAACAGCGATCTCAGTTTGTTGAGTGTTGCATTGTGGGTAAATACACCCAAGTGCGTCTCTTCTAAGAAATGCTGAAAGGCATCTTCTGTCATAACAGAAACCAGGCAATTGTAAATTAATTCTCACATATATACAATACACTTTTTAAAACTATAAAAGTGAACCTTATACAAAAGAAAAAAGTATGTGTAAAATTACACTGCTTTGCTAAAATGTTTGTATAAAAGAAAACAGTTGTATCTTTCTGAAGGAAACATAGGAACAGGAAATCAGAGGATCAAGGAAAATCGTTAAAAAGCAGGAATTGGCCACTGAAAAGTGGAAAAAGGGAGAGAAATAAAAAAGAAACGCGCCATTCATAGGGTGCCCCAGAGCAAAGTTTGAAAGGCAAAATGCAGATAATTAATCAAAGTAATAATTCTGTATAAATATGGAATCTTGCCCTTTGAATACTGGACAGTAGTTATAAATCAAGGCTTTCGACTCATCTTCTTCGTCTTCAAAGTAGTGGAAATTCTTCTTTGCTGCAGTTTAAAAAAAAAAAGTAAAAAAAAAAAAAATTGATCAAAAAAGTCGTAAATGAGAGATGTATGCAACATAAAGGCCATCTTTACGTACGTTTGGAGCGCATCCAGATAACTGAGCATCATGTGTGTTATTTCAAGTGAAAGTTTAGAAAATTCTAAAACTTAACGTGCAAAAGTTTGAACTTCACCCAGCCAAGTGACATTCCTTGTTGACATTTGAAGTGAAAATAATAAATGAAACACACCATAGCATGCCATGTGGTAAACCCGCTTAATCCCGAGCAGGTTTGTGGGAGTAAATGCAATTTCAACCGCAAACAAACTAAAACAATGGCACTGTTAGGAGAAGTTGTAAATTATAGTATGTGATGAATTAAAAAAATAAATAAAATGTGACATTTGCAAAAGTTTGGGCATCCTGCACATACAATTCTTGGCAGCATTTGCAAAACTCACAGCTTGAAAATATTTTGTCTTTTAATTTGTGTTTTGGACTTTATTCCCCCCATTCTTCCATAGAGATCACTTCCAGCTGTGAGTTATTCCTGGGCTGCACAGCCCACTCATTTCAATGTGGTTCAGATCTGAGGACTGCGAGGACCTTCACCTTATGTTTTGTGAGATACTTCAAAGTGTTTTTTTTTTTCAGCTTCAGTTTCCTGACGGGACATTCACAGTGAGGATTTGTTGATATTTAGTGGAATCTATTCTTACCTGTAACCACACCAGGCTCTTGTGCTACTTGACCTCCAAGCCTAATAGATGCACCCATCCATATACTCATATACTTAACAATTGATTGCTCCTACTTTCTCCAAACAATTGCTTTGTGGTTGTGGTTTGTTGCATGCTGTGATTGGGTCACAGAGTTTTATTGCACTGCGTCTAAATTTGTAGTAAACAGTTCTGCAGTTAAAGTGGCCAAACTGAATGCCCTTCTCTATTGTGCCATCTTCCATTACAGATGCTTCTCTATGTAGCTTCATTCACACATAAGCTGCACTAGACTTGCAACTTTAACTATTCTTTTATGGATGTGATTTACATTTACATTTACATCATTTAGCAGACGCTCTTATCCAGAGCGACTTACAACAGTGTTTGTTAGTTTTTTTTTTTCGCATACCCCTTGGGGTCAGAGCGCAGGGTCAGCCATTATACAGCGCCCCCTGGAGCAATTACAGGTTAAGGGCCCAGCAGAGTAGGATCTCTTTTGGCACTGACGGGGATTCGAACCGGCAACCTTCGGGATACCAGCGCAGATCCTTAGCCTCAGAGCCACCACTCCGCAGACATTTCTTTGTAATCGTTTAAGACACCTTCCTAAAACCTCTTAATCCAGTCTGTTTATCAGAAGATGTTGGGAGTTCTAAAACCTTTTCTCATCTAATGATGTACAGTGTGGAATAGAAAATAAGAAGTTGAGTGGATTGGCACTTCTACTAAGATGTTAACTTACTTTTTAACATTACTTGCTCATAATATGGAAGAGATTTAAAAATCTTGTTCTTACATTACAGAAAATAAAGCGAAAAAAAAAAAAAAAAAACGCCCTTGCCAAAAATGGCCACTATGTTTTTTGTTCAGTATATAATATAGCAGACGGTACACAGAGCAGTGCATTGGATTTGGACATGAAAGCAAAACATCTCCACTTCCTGTCCTATCACATGTCCCAATCTGCGATCCTGAGCAAGTCACCTCACCTGCCATTAATCCAACAGAAAATGAATTATAATTTAATTTATTTTTAAGTAAAACGATTGTATTTACTTTAGTTATAAATGCACTAAAAAGCAAAAAATAAATATTTCTTTAACCACAGTTTTCGTGGTTGTATGTGACTAAATAAAATCGTGGGGCGCACATAAATTAATTGATTCAAACATTTTTTGAAACTTGTTAAGCATGTTGGGGAATTACACTGTTGTTTTTTTAATATTTTATGATGAAAAAGTAGCTATTCTATTAATTGATTGAATGAATTAATTTTAGTGCACCCGATGATTTTTATTTAGTCATATATAACCACAAAAATTGTGGCTAAAAAAAATGTATTTTGTTTTTTAGTGCATGTACAGTATAATAACTAAAGTAAATAAAATCGTTTTACTTAAAAACATTTTTTTTACATATTTTTTAGTTTTGAGTATTTTGCAAATTATTTTTCTTGAATCATTTTTCATGAACGGGAAGCTTCTTTAAAAGTATTACATAATATCTTCTTTGTAGAATTATTTGAATACTAAAAAGAATTATATTTTGGTCGCTATTTTGCTGTTCAGGTTCTAATGGGAACAAAAAAATATCGACAACAGAAAGGCAAGTTTATGGCAATACTTCCTCACCGTGATCATCAAGGCTACTCCTTCACAAGAGTAAAGAAGTAAAGTCGTCACGCGGATTTACCCACTCGACTCGCTGAAAGAGGCAAGTGGGGGCAATCCGACGCGTCTCTCACTTGTATGCTCTTATATTGCATTATATTCTCACTCCATCTTTGTTGTGTTTACGTTAATTGGAATCACTTAACCATTAATTACAGTGAAATTGTTACGTAATTGCATCGGTCTTGACGGATTATTGTATTGTCATTGATACTGAACACGTATGCAAAATTTGAAGAAATTTGCTTCCCCAAAAGTGGGTTTAAAATCAGTTGCAAGATTTGACCCAGACAAACAGACAGATAGATTAGTCAAGTTAAATAAAATTGTTTAAAAATATGAATGGTTTCATAAAGCATAAGTACTTGTGAGGTGCCTTGCCTTAGTGTTTGTTGTGGAAAACCATGACAGAAAAAAAATGGCTGGGTGCTCCAGAGCATCACCTAAAAGCAGCCTGTTATGATACGGAAATAAGTGTTCGTGTTATTTTGTGACAGCTCTGTGGCCCCATTTTGCTAGTGGTTCTGGTCTCAGCCCCCACCATTTTGGGATTCAGCGTGTCACCATGAGTATTTTGTTGTCAATTTGATGTTTTACCTTCAGGCCCTTGTTAGTTTCATAGTCGATATTTCTTTCTATCCTGGTTCTGGTGCTAATCTTGTTGACTGCTGCTCTCAAAGGCAGAATACTATTGATCACTTCCTAAGTTTAGCATGTATTATAACATTAAAGTATTACCTTCATTAACAAAGAAGTCAGCAGTGTAAAACGCTGCCTTTAGAGCAGAAGGGGAATGAGACATTCCAGACTTGTCCACCCACTCAAAAGCATTCTTCTCCGGATGCCACTGCATCCCATAAAAGGGATATTTGAAGGCTGAAAGAGACAAAGCAATGTTTAGAAGTGTCAATATGCAAATCATGTATACACAGTAAATGTATGTGTAGGCACAGAGGACCAAAGGATACCCCAGGGTCTCGGGGCCTCTCAACTAAAGGAAGGCACCAAGGTGTATTGTCCAAAATCATCGAGGAAAGGACAACCAGAAGCCGTGGAGACATAACACAGTCCCACCAGGTTAAAAGAGGAGTACCTTCTCTCTGCTTATTCCTCCTCCCGAAAAATTAAAAGGGGGTGAATGGTGGTAAAGGGTGGCATCAGCAAGACAAAAAAGGGGCCCAATCTAAGAGAGGACTTCAGAAATTCCAGCAGGAAAAAAAAAAACAAAACAACTTTGTCCAGCAAGACCAAGAGAAGACTTAGAGTGCAGGGCCCATAACCGCCTGCTAATAAATATACTAGCATTAGTTTAATTTGGAATTCTGTTTCTTGACTTACTGGTGCTAGATAGATAGATAGATAGATAGATAGATAGATAGATAGATAGATAGTGTTTAAAAAATACACCTGATATCAGAACATAGTAATGTTGTAACAACAAGCTTACAAAATCGAGATTAAGTAGGCTTGACAATGCTGTGTTGCACTGCACGTGTGTCAAAGGTTTCTTCAATTTCTCCCATGCAATTTTTTAACAATTTGAAAAACTAATACAAAATTTTATAAAATAACACAAATATGAGTATAAAAAAAAAAAAAAAAGCATCTGTATCAATCCCACCTGTTAGTGTAGTTCAGCAAGTGCTAATCCACTGCAGGGCCAATTCAAGCACACTACTGCACTGGGCAGAGTGAGAATCTCCCACTATACCCAATTCACATAACACAGTGATGTGGGATGGCAAAAAAAAACAAAAAAACATACAAACAGGGTATTCTGCCAAAAGATATCTAATGGCAGAGAGAAGAAAAACGAAATGTCAAGTTTGTAACCAAAAGATCAGAATATTTATGAGGAGGCCTAAACGCTAAGCAAAAATTAAGGTAAAAAAAAATCAAAGTGAGAAAAAGTCCAAGCCAGATAGAAACTACTATTATAGAGCACACACACAGTGTTGGTTTGTGTCCACAATCTCCCACCTATCACCAGATAGCAGGGTTGTCACAACAAGATTACAAGATGGCAATGTGAAATAATTCTTACAACTAAAAAATGTAATTGAAACGAAAAACATAATGCAATGCAAAGAAATCCATTAAGTACAAGTAGCAAAATTTGGTTTACCATTGGAAAAAGAAGAGAAGAACTTTTTTGCAACAACAACATGCATGTAGATACCAAAATAGCAACATAAATACAGTAGGAAAGTTGCGTCAGGTGTCCAATTCTGGACTGATAAAGATTTAGAACACATCCTTCGTGTAATATGTTTTGAGAGTCACCAACACTCTGCTCGATGTCGCCATGTGAACAGTAGAAGTTTGTTTCATTGTGCACTTTTCTTACATTATTTTCTGCTGCTTGCACGTGAGAGGGTGGAATATCAGTGCCTGATCCGCACAACTGACATGCCCATTGTTTTACTGTACACTACCACAACACAAGGCTTAGTGACTTCCACATTTCCGATTACTAAAATAGTGACGGCTAAATTGTGAGCAGTGCCTAGGAGGCTAAGGTTTTTCTTGCTTTTCCACTTGATCAAAATCATTTTGCCTTTTTGCCTCATTCATACTGCATTCTGATGCAGCATTACATGGCTGAAGTCACCAAGGCATATCATGGTGGTTTGGTCATATAGTGTCGTATGCATCGGTTTAACTATCTGTGTCAGCATCTGATGGCCAATTCACATTGTCATCACTATCGCTGGATTCAGCCAATGGTTCACTTTCAGTTTGTTCTAAAACTGGCTTTACAGCTTTTCGTTTAATGCCATTGTGCATTTTGGTTGAAGATTTCACTCTACTCATGAATACTGATGAGTCACCATGGAGTGGAAAAGCACATAGAAATATATATATATTTTTTTTTTTTGCACTGTGATGTTATTTTAGCCACAGGATGGCAAAAGAATACTATCCTGAGTGGGCTTAACACTTTACATCAAATCATAAAAGCCTAACCTGACAGACACTCTGGTTTAACTGTTTTTACATACAAGTCTGAGCTGAGGAGTATGAGATATTTAAATAAATAAATAAATGAATAAATAAATAAATAAATAAATAATGAAAACTTCCATTATAGTACAAGAATAATTTGCAAACTTCATACAGAAAGTGACTGAGCTCAGACCCAGGAGGTTGGATCTGTAAGTCAGAGCTGCTAACCACTAACCCATATAATGGAGTACCATTCTGAATACACATCACTGAATTATTAAACAGGGCACACATCACATACAGCTGTCTACTTACCCTCCATTGTGGAGATAAACTCTATCTTTCCATCTGTATTAGTGGACAAAATCTTATAGAAATTCATCAGTTTTGCATTAGCTGTATAGTTCTGCAAGGAAATAATAAAAACTATTACATGTTTCTAGTTATTTTCTGCCATCACACATTTCACTTTCTCATGACTATCAACTACTGTATTACTAATGAGCAATACGCACTTTGATGTTTGGGGGACTGTAAAGTGACAGCAGTGGACCCATCACGCAAATCAACATTATGCTAAGCAGGCTAATTGTTTGATAGGTATATTCTAAATATTCTTTCACTTTTCATGAATGGTTATTCACCGTTTATGATTTTGATGGTGTCGATTTGTTCATACTATAGTGCAATCGCGTTTTCTCTGTAAAGAGGCTTGCCATTAATCTTCTTAGCGTTACATTTTTTCCTCAAAAAAACGTTAAAAGCTTTCATTTTTTGGCTTGAAAAATTACATATATCTATTGAATCTGATATTTCTGCTGTAAAATGTGCAAAATACTAAAAAGTACAAAGTCAGAAGTGTAGAAAGTATAATAATGCTAATACTGTACATACTGTCAAAATGTGTCATTTGTGTGGAATATCTTGAAGCACGGTGAACTACACAATCCAATGTCGCAGCTGGGACAAGAGTAGTGCGATTCCTTGCGGATTTTCTTTCCAGACTGATCAGCTTTTGAACAGCACACTGCACATGTGCAATTGACATGAGCGTCACTCTTGGATTCATCAGAATCACTTTAGATTTCACTGTCTGTTTCAATTTCACAGCCTGAAGACAGATTCACTGGAAAGACTGGAAAGAGCGTGCAACACCTGGGCTGGTGAAAAATGTTTCTTATGAGACGCCATTATGAAGCTAGAAGACGTGTCTGCATCATTGCCTGGGTAACACTTGGACCTGTCACTTACGTAAGACACGCCTCTATGGTTTCCCGAGCAACATTCACCACTAGTGCTATTGGCACTTTTACAGCCCGAGTAATACTTGGGTCTAACGCTTACACAAGATGCATCTATATCATTGCCTGAGTAACGCTCGGGACTAACGCTTTTAGCTCTGTTTACGCTAAGGAGGTTAAGCATGCTATTATTGGCTCTATACACAATAAACTAATTGATTGACTGGTTTATTTATAGATGATAAATAGAAATGGAGCTTTAATAAGTGAGCTTCTCCTATTCAATCAAGCAAAAACAAAGTTTACCAGAGGCAGTTAAATATAATGTTAATATAAATACATTTATTTATGATTTTGTAATTTAAAATCTGCTAGGCTATCTGTTTAAGTCCTGAATGGTAACAGTCATGAAAATAAACCTGTTCATTGTCATCAAATGATACTGTATATCAGACATCCATAGACTTAACTGCTATCACCAGTGATAGCTCTTCACAACGCCAAATTGTAAAATGAGCGACAAAGACCGTTTATTGGCTTATTGCTTTACTCATGTTGCTGCAGCATTTAACGTATCAGCCAAAAAAAAAAAAGTTCACCATATAATCATAGTACATGTAGCCAAAGTTAAAGAGGACAGAAGCGTATGATCCTGGTTATTGCCCGGAGACACTACGTATTCAGTAGAGGCATTCGGCCCTACAGCCACCTGACCATAGCCCCCTGTGGCCTCCTTTGATGTTGGAAGGGATATGGATGGGATGCTACTACTGTCAACAAGATCCACCACATCAAATCTTCTCCCGATGGCACACCATAACAATAATGAACAAACTGGCACATTTATATACTTGTAGAATGCCCACATGAGGCTGGGGGGTCATTTGGCTTTGCTCCAGCATATCTTTGTTTTCCTCTCCTCTCAAGCAAACTGACCATAGCCAGACGCAGACACAAACTGGCTACAGTCAACAGGGATTTAATTCATGATCAACTGATCAATGATTTATGATCGATTCTATTAGAACAATCTAGACGATAACCAGTCATTCAGTCCAACAAAGCTCGCCTGTTCTATTCACTTCATTTTTTTAAAATAACATCAAGTCGAGTTTTGAAGGTCCCCAAAGTGCTACTCTCTACCACACTACTTGGTAGCTTATTCCATGTGTCTATGGTTTTCTTTGTAAAGAAAAAACATCCTAATGTTTGCATGAAATGTACCCTGAACAAGTTTCTAACTGTGTCGTGTGTTCTTGATGACTTGTCCACTTTATTTTTATATCTTTGTAATAGTTTTTTTTTCCTCTTTGAACTACACTTTTTGTATGAAAATGTGCTATATACAGAATACAGTACAGCTCAAGTCAAAATGAGCACTGCCAAAGCCTAGATCTCACTTTAATCAAGAATACCTCGTAAACATTCAAAAGTGTTGTTCATCAGCTTCATGGGGCATGTGAAAAGAAAATGGGGCAATTTTAGGCTTAATTCTGAACGATCTGCAGAATTCTGCTTTTCTTTTAAACTCTTACTGAAGTTTTTCAGCATTGACTTAACTCCAAACTTCTGAAACAATTAAGACTGCAAGCTGCTGGGATTGGCTGTAGTGCCCAGGGACTTTTTTGTTCATTTTTACAGTCATTTTACATTGAAGTGCAGTAGTGGTGTCAACTCCTTTTGGATTAAATATACGGACATGATGGGATTGCTCACTCATCATTTGCCTGGTTGTACCTGTACAGACAGACTCCACTCGTGATAGTTGGCTGTAATATCTTCTGTGGCCAAGGCCTGCATGAGATCCTCAGGAAAAAATCCAAAGAGCCGGCTTTCCATGGCATCTACAAATGCACAGAAAACCCGATAAATATTTCACTTTTCATGCATAAATTTTATAGGGGTAACTAGTCCACAGTTTTTCATATGTACAAGAAAACTTAGCAGTCTGTTTTAAGAGATTTGCAGTGATAAAGTATTTTCTCCCTGTCCAGTTTTCAACATGACTTCATATTTTTCACTGTGAATGGCATCAGATATATTTCGTCAATACCCTACTAAGAAATGAAAAAAGCAACCCTTTGTAAGAATGCATTTGTTGTTAAATAAAATTATACTACACCCAGCAACCTGTGTGTAAAGGAAGCTACCACCAGACTCAACAGCTGAGTATGCTACCTTTAACTGCAATCAGACATTTCTTCAATCATTGATTGCTCTTTCACAAACATGTGGAGGAGTTTAATCGAGCATTTCCTTGCATAACAGCTTCAACTGAATGACTTTTGTATCTTTTCAAGTATAAAGTTGTCATTATTAAGTCCTGCCTCATCATTTCCACTGGGTGCTAGATCTTTACAAAATTCTAAAATGTAATATTCTTAACTATTCCAAAGAAGACTTCCTGTGTGATCCAGGTGTGACTCAGTCTCAGACAGGAATCGGAGATTCATGGATCCTTTAATGACAGCAACTCATCCAGATCCTGTCAGAGTAAACCTTATGCAAGCTATAAAACACTATCAGTCTTCATCTTTGGTAATTTAGTTCTCAATGAGGAATGCTGTTTTAACTTTCCTTGAGCTGTAACTGGTTAAGTGTCACGCAAAAAAAGTTATTTTATTCAAAAGTTCAGAAAATATTAATTTCAGGACTCTTGACGATCATCCAGATGCATGCTGGTACATTTAATTTGAGGGTACTGCCCTCTCTTTTCTTTGGCACAGCTACTAAAATCTGTGAGTGAACCCTTAATATCAACCCTTAACTCAGTAAAGTTCAGTTCTTTAGGCTGCTGAAGGAAAAACGTTTGTGAAACTGTTAGAATTGGCCTCACATTATATGCAACAAAGGGCAAATTATAATTGCCTTAATTTCTCTGGCACAGCCTGTGAGACTTTCTCTGCAGCTCTCAGTGGCCATTTTTGACTTCATATCTGGTGGTGGCTTGTATAGAACTGCCTATACAGTGCGTCCAGAAAGTATTCACAGCGCATCACTTTTTCCACATTTTGTTATGTTACAGCCTTATTCCAAAATGGATTAAATTCATTTTTTTCCTCAGAATTCTGCACACAACACCCCATAATGACAACGTGAAAAAAGTTTACTTGAGGTTTTTGCAAATTTATTAAAAATAAAAAAACTGAGAAATCCCATGTACATAAGTATTCACAGCCTTTGCTCAATACTTTGTCGATGCACCTTTGGCAGTAATTACAGCCTCAAGTCTTTTTGAATATGATGCCACAAGCTTGGCACACCTATCCTTGGCCAGTTTCGCCCATTCCTCTTTGTAGCACCTCTCAAGCTCCATCAGGTTGGATGGGAAGTGTCGGTGCACAGCCATTTTAAGATCTCTCCAGAGATGTTCAATCGGATTCAAGTCTGGGCTCTGGCTGGGCCACTCAAGGACATTCACAGAGTTGTCCTGAAGCCACTCCTTTGATATCTTGGCTGTGTGCTTAGGGCCGTTGTCCTGCTGAAAGATGAACCGTCGCCCCAGTCTGGGGTCAAGAGCACTCTGGAGCAGGTTTTCATCCAATATTTCCCCTTGGGATTAATAAAGTATCTATCTATCAATCTATCTAAGATGTCTCTGTACATTGCTGCAGTCATCTTTCCCTTTATCCTGACTAGTCTCCCAGTTCCTGCCACTGAAAAACACCCCCACAGCATGATGCTGCCACCAGCATGCTTCACTGTATTGGTGGATTGCTGCAGAGATGGTTGTCCTTCTGGAAGGTTCTCCTCTCTCCACAGAGGACCTCTGGAGCTCTGACAGAGTGACCATCGGGTTCTTGGTCACCTCCCTGACTAAGGCCCTTCTCCCCTGATCGCTCAGTTTAGATGGCCGGCCAGCTCTAGGAAGAGTCCTGGTGGTTTCGAACTTCTTCTACTTACGGATGATGGAGGCCACTGTGCTCATCAGGACCTTCAAAGCAGCAGAAATTTTTCTGTAACCTTCCCCAGATATGTGCCTCGAGACAATCCTGTCTTGGAGGTCTACAGACAATTCCTTTGACTTCATGCTTGGTTTGTGCTCTGACATGAACTGTCAACTGTGGGACCTTATATAGACAGGTGTGTGCCTTTCCAAATCATGTCCAATCAACTGCATTTACCACAGGTGGACTCCAATTAAGCTGCAGAAACATCAAGGATGATCAGGGGAAACAGGATGCGCCGGAGCTCAATTTCGAGCTTCACGGCAAAGGCTGTGAATACTTATGTACATGTACTTTCTCAATTTTTTTTATTTTTAATAAATTTGCAAAAACCTCAAGTAAACTTTTTTCATGTTGTCATTATGGGGTGTTGTGTGTAGAATTCTGAGGAAAAAAAATGAATTTAATCCATTTTGGAATAAGGCTGTAACATAACAAAATGTGGGAAAAGTGATGCGCTGTGAATACTTTCTGGATGCACTGTAAGCAGAAAGCCCATCACTTTGGTACAGAATTCCAGGATGTGCAGCTGCAACACTTGCTTACATTCACATGAAAAGAACAACACTTCTGCAGACAAAAAATGCAACATACATAAAATACTACATAGTGTGCATATATTCTATGTATTGGGTGGCACGGTGGCACAGTGGGTAGCGCTCATGCCTCACAGTTAGGTCCACTCTGCGTGGAGTTTGCATGTTCACCCCATGTCTGCGTGGGTTTCCTCCCACAGTCCAAAGACATGCAGGTTAGGTGCATTGGTGTGTGCTTGGTGTGCGTGTGCACCCTGCGGTGGGCTGGCACCCTGTCCAGGGTTTGTTTCCTGCCTTGCGCCCAGTGCTGGCTGGGATTGGCTCCAGCAGACCCCCCGTGACCCTGTCGTTAGGATATAGCGGGTTGGATAATTGATGGATGGATATTCTATGTATTATAATCTTATGCATAATTGTGTTACATTTTGATTAACAAAAAGAATGGCCACATGGGTCATTGCATATTCTAAACCAACTTTAGCAAAATGGACAGCCAACCCACCACAAACCACACTGTAGACTGAAGGCTGTCGGAAGAATGCCCCTTCCAATTAGAATGTAATCTTTTGTTACGTATATAAGTACTATCATTTCTGACAAGTTTGAAGGAAAACTGAAAGTCCTGTCATGTTACACTTTTCATTTTCACCAGCATATGGAGCATGATGTATGTTTTCACAGAATTCCACAATTATTTTTTTCTATCCAAATCTCAGTGAAGCCTGGACGCTCTTACCTGAGGTGAAAGACAGTGGCATCCCCACACCTTGCGTTTTCGTTTTGGTCAGCACATTTATGCCACTGGTGAGTACAGTTAATTGTTCAAATCCTAGACAGATGCCCCAAATAGGAAAGTAATCAGAATCATCATTAGCCTAGAAAGTAAAAAAACAACAATTAAAAAAAAAAAGCTGTGAATAATACATCACACAAACCAATCTTGTACAAAATGCCAGTTCATCAGAAGCAACAATCAAGGTGCCAACCCTCTCTCCTAGTAATAATTTGGGAATGTGGAAGTGAACCTGAGCACCCAGAGAAAGCTAACATAGAACTGAGAAAGTTCCATGTGGGCAGTGACAAGGCCAGGTATCAATAATTTGCCACTG
The DNA here is from genome assembly GCF_900747795.2 of Erpetoichthys calabaricus. Taxonomy (NCBI): domain Eukaryota; kingdom Metazoa; phylum Chordata; class Cladistia; order Polypteriformes; family Polypteridae; genus Erpetoichthys; species Erpetoichthys calabaricus. The sequence goes on along the minus strand of NC_041411.2, from coordinate 38,269,062 downwards.
AACCGCCCTTCACTGCTATTATTTACATTAAACTAAACCATCTTAAGATACACTGCTGAAATAAACATTGATAACATTACAATCATGAGTACACTTAAAAAAAAAATAATGACGCACAACATATAATTTTATCGATTTTAAAAAATTAAGTTCAGTAAGAATTTGTATGAGGAAGGGCTGTAAGAGAAAATGTGGTCAAAAAACAAAGTAAAGGCCAAAAAGATGAACATCAAGTCCACTAAGAGAGGTTAGGATACAGCGCATTGCTGCACCCACCACACGACAAACCAACTCAGGATTCAGCTTAGGAACCGAATGCAGCCATGCAACGGGTGACACCTCAGCACCACACTTGTTCAGAGATGGAATGAAACAGTGTGAGGTTTTTTATGATGGCTGGAGTGCCAATTCTGCCACCGACCCCCAGGTTTTTTTCCCTGCAGGTTGGAGGGCCCACATGCCGGGCTGGATGCACATTAACGTCATACCCAGGACAGAGCAATTGGAGGTTAAGGGCCTTGCTCAAGGGCCCAACAAAGTAGAGTCACTTTTGGCATTTACCGGATTTGAAACCGTGCAAATCTCTAGCCTCAGAGCCACCACTCTGCCTGTAACTCCACTAAGTGAACCAAAAAACATAACAGAATTCTAAAATAAGGAGTCAAAAAGAGAATTAATTAATAAATCAATTACAGATGATCCAATAATGCATACAGTGACCTTTCTAGGGTTATACCAATGACCTCACCCGTCGTGCATTCCTGGTGGATCATGGGATACATTATCATAACCATGTACCATGCAAAAAAGCAGCATCCAAAACAAAAACAAACTCGTGTAAACTATAATATTACAAATTTAACAACTTTTAGAGGAAGCTCTCTAGTTTAAAAAAAAAAAAAAAAAAAGTCAAAATTATATTTATTGCGTCACAAAACCCAAGAAAAATGATATAACACTGCAAATAACAAAAACATTAGTAATATGGCAAAATAGAGAAACTTCAAATAACTTCTGGGAAAAAATAGCAAAAAAGTGAAAATGGCATAAAACAAGAAATACAAACTAATAAGATAAGCATTTTGGGTGCTTTACTTATCCATTTTTTATTCCACTTTATTATTTTTTTTTATGCCAAATTATACACATCACTGTTCTTCCATTTTCAGTGAATTAAACATTTTAAAGCAGACTGAAATATTAAAAGACAAAATAGAACCCCCAGTACATGGCCCCCCTAATTGAGATCCCGGTTTAGTTACAGAAAAAAGGATAATAATATCAAAATGCAGTTCAATACTTAATGACTGTTTTTCATTTTAACTTACAAATTAACAATATTGTGATGTAAATAAACAAACATGGCTTGCTTAAACCTTACCCCTTAGTCATGCCTATACATTTTAACAGAATAATAAACAGAAACCCGTGCCAGTCTCTCGATTACTCTACCTTCACTGCCAAGTTGTAGAATATCTTGGCTATCCTGGCATACTGGGACGTTTCAAGATCCACCTCACCTCCTGGTAGTAAGAGTCTGAAATCAGAACATGTGCATGACTGTTCATTCTTCTTCTTCTTCCAGCATGAGAGTTTACTCTTTTAAAGACTGACTTTATTAATGAATTATTAAAAAATATACATGTGTAAGAAAAGAAAACAACAATAAAGGACTTTACTTTTCTAACCAAATGCTCTTTTATTTCTTTAAACATAATATTTCAATATAATGCCATGTGGAGAGTCACAAGTTATCATAGCAGCAATGAGTGGAAGGTAGGAGTCGAGGCTGGTTGGTGCTTCAGTCCACCACTGGGCACACTCATCCTCACACCTGAATTCACTCACAGAAAGGCAATTTTAGAGTCAACCAATCAGTCTCATCTGTGTGTTTATGGGGATGAGAGCGGAAAATGCAGTACTCAAAGAAAGGTACCAGGATTTCATACAAACTCTGAACAGACCACAGCCAGACCAGGATTTAAATTTGGGACCCCAATGCTGTAAAGCAGCAGGGCTAACCATTAAGCCACTGGGTGGAGGAAAAAAGAAGAGACTTACCCATTTATAGAATAGAAGAGCTTTTCATACTCTGCATCAGTAAGATTTATTCTGCAAAATAAACAGAAAAAACAAACATGCTAATGTATTTGTTTTATCTCTCTGTTATAATAAAAAAAAAATCCTAGGACGAGACGTGACTTTTTCCAGAGAGATACTTTCATGTCCCGTGACATGAGACTTTGTGCTAAGAGATTTAACCACGCCCAGGTCTGGAAATAAAATACAAAGAGTAGATGACAAAGTAGAATGTCATAAAGAATCCAAAAACATTAGAGATAAGGAAAGTACTAAAATTCAAAAGTCTCAAAAAAAAAAAAAAAAGATAGTAAAAATCACATTAGCACAAACAAACAAACGGTGAAATAATGGAACAGCAAAAAGAGATCAAATATATTGTTCGGATTTAAACTTTAAGTCGGAGACTTGGAGATCATCTAATTCGTGTTGCTATCTGTGAGAAGACAGCTGGCAGACACTTAGGGCTCATTTATACTTCACGCTCAGAACGCGTACGCGCCCACATCATGGCCGCCACGCGTTCATTTGATGTGTCCTCTGAGCAGGGCCTCAGAAATTAACGCGACGCGTGCGCGAGTTGCAGTACCAGCAAAAAGTCGGGGGGGTCGCAGTGTGCTAAAAGTTGGAATGTGACGTAAGAGTCTGTTTACTATCTACATGTGACAGAAAGCCGTTTTGCGGATTCACGAGATCGGTGTGCGCGCTTCGATATTTGATAAATGGTTCAATGTGGTGAAGCAAAATGCCGACATACAGATGTATTCATGGTGCTTTTATATTCAAACATCACATATTCCCGATCGTAATGACACGATACGTTTTAATTCTCACTGACAGCAGTGAATCACCAGCAATAGATCGCCACACTGAGCACATTAAAATGTATGATATTCCAACTCTCTGCACATTTAGAATCCTTAGATTTATACTTGATATCACTTTCATGATGAAAAGCATTAAAGTATGTATATTACATTTTACAGATAAATCGGTAATTTCGTTTAAATAATGAATACTGTTAATAATTACACACATGGGGTGACACAGTGGCGGAACATTAGCGCTGCTGTCTTGCAGGGAGTCACGTCGCTGATATTCCCAGCCTGGAGTTTACACGTTTTCCTGCTGGGTTTCCTCAGTGTGCTCCAGTTTCCTTCCAAAGATATGCAGATTTGGGGATTTGGTGCCGCTAAAATGACGCTAGTGTATGTGTGTACTTGTATTCACCTTGCGATGAGCCGAGACATCGTCCAGGGATTGTTTCTCACTCATGCCCAATGCTTGCTGGAATGGACACATCCCTGGATTTAATCAATAAACATCCTTTTCAGAGATATTGCGGGAAGGTGTCATCGGAATTTAATGGGTGTTCTAGGCAATTCACAGCACAGAGAAGCCGAACATGTTCTCACCATGATATATCTCGCACTGCCACCTGGCAGATTCCTCCAGATTTACGTAAAGTACGCGCGCAAGTATAAACACTTCAACGCTTGCGTAGCAGGAGCGTCCGCTGCAGCATGCGTCGCGTGAAGTATAACTCCGGCCTTAGGGGCACCCAGACAAAAACAGAGAAATTGACGCTATGGTCGTATCTTATAAGACTGGCTAATGCTAAGCAAGTTTAACCCTCTAACCAAGGACAGGGGAGCAAAGAAGAGTACAAAACAAGAGTACAACAGACCTTCAGGCAACCAGGAGCTTGCATGAGGTTTGTCCTTTATGGAAGGACTTAAGACACCTTCTGAATCCATTTAGGGTTTCCGAAAAAGCAAGACAGAACCTTTTTTGGATATAAACTGCTAGGCAAAACTTCTGACAGCGGAACCTCTCAAAAGTCTGTCTTGTCCTTGAATTGTGCTGGTCTGAGGCCAGCTTCCCCTCCAATCAATCAAGTGCCTTACTTACAAATCACACATTGCCAGAACATTTTGAAATGAACTTCTAAAAATAATAGTAGGGCAACTACAGTTTCGTTTCAGTTTTGTGAAATTGCACCTAAAATTCATTTTGAATAACAGTTCACAATTGCAAAATGTAAAACTAACTTAAATTATTATTTTTTGTTATTTATGTGGTGGAAATCAAGAAATTCTGCTCCCTAAAGGATGCAGCTAAAACTTCTCTTCCTCTGCCACCTTCCAGTGCTGCTCCAATGTTCCATGAGTCTCCGGGGGGCTCTCTTCTGCATTGTACATTGCCTGCCTGCATATTCATGTGGCAAGTTCTCTTACAACAACATTCACTGATGGATTTAGGGAACACCGTATGCACTAACATTTCCACAACTCCACAGAGCAAAGCCAGGATTTTTCTGTAAGCTCGCTGGTAGTTTCATAGCTCGCAGCACAGAAGTGCTTGCAGGTAAGTGCTCTCTGGTCACACCCCACTTTCCACATTCTGTGCCATAATAAATTGTACCATACATTTGCACAGTAGATGAAAATATATATGTTTTGTGAGTTGTTTTTTTTTTTTGTGGCGACACAAAACTGCTTTGCTGCAAATTCAATTTTGCGCGTCACAATATACAAGGAATTACAAAATGATTGCACCTCCTAAATTGCACTGTATTTAACGAATATCATATGTGATCATACTATTCTGTATTTCTAACTACCCCTTCCAAGCACTATATACCTATCCTATTACATCTATATGTCTGTCTTGTGTAATAATTGCTAACAATAATAATAACAACAACAACATGTTATACATATCAATACCTCTCGCATATTAATGTGTATGTTCCATTTTTAATAATGTAATAATAATATAATAATATATAGTAATAACATTTGTTATACACATCATTACCTCTCACATGTTAATGTGTATATTCCATTTTTAATAATGTAATAATATAAATATATAATAATAATATAATAATAATACATTATACACATCATTACCTTTCACATATTAATGTGTATGCTCCATTTTTATACATGTTAGTTTCTACATTGTATTTATAATTCCTTATGCTTTTAAAGGATCATATGGTATGTATACTGTACTGTTGCCCCCTCAATCTACCCCTCTTTCATATGGTTAACTTAGTGTTTTTTAGATAAGGCCACATAATGCCAGGTGGTCATGGTTTTCCCTGAATAGAGGTTAGGAGCATGCACTGTTAGCACATTGCCGCACCCACCACATGACAAACCACTTCAGGATCCCAGATTAGGACCCGAGTGCAGCCATGCAACGGGTGACACCTCAGCATCACACTTGTTCAGATGGAATGGGACCAATGTGAGATTTATTTTATGGTGGCTGGAGTGCTAATTCTACCACCAACCCCCAGGTTTTTTTCCCCCAGCAGGTTGGATGGCCTACATGCAGGGCTGGATGCAGATTAACGTCATACTCAGGACGGCCTGAATAGACATGACAGAAAAACCTAACTTGACTACACAGCAAATTGGTCCTTCATAGCAGAGTGTAAGCAAGTGTCCAGTAATAGGCTGTTAAGCGTGTTGTCCAGTTAGTGTTGGCTGAACCCTGAAATTTGACTTTCATACTATGAAATAAACTAATTACGGAGAATGTTACCACTTAGGAAAACTTTACTGCTCCAAGTGTACCTTTCCTGTGAAACTAAACTAAGACTTTCTATACCTTTTATTAATAGAAAATCTAACATGGATATCATGAGATCATACAGCATTTAAATGTTTTAACTGCTGTGTTATATATACAAGAAAATCCCATTTAATAATAAAGATGTTTGCCACCAACATTTAACTTGGATATTTTGAGATGTTTTAGATTAACAAAGATACAGGGTGTGTCATGGATTATACAAGTAACCAGCTAAATGCCCTTTAGTATACAGTGCATCCGGAAAGTATTCACAGCGCATCACTTTTTCCACATTTTGTTATGTTACAGCCTTATTCCAAAATGGATTAAATTCATTGTTTTCCCTCAGAATTTTACATACAACACCCCATAATGACAACGTGAAAAAAGTTTACTTGAGATTTTTGCAAATATATTCAAAATATATCTATCTAAATAAATAAAAAAAAAACTGAGAAATCGCATGTACATAAGTAATCACAGCCTTTGCTCAGTACTTTTGTCAATGCACCTTTGGCAGCAATTACAGCCTCAAGTCTTTTTGAATATGATGCCACAAGCTTGGCACACCTATCCTTGGCCCGTTTCGCCCATTCCTCTTTGCAGCACCTTTCAAGCTCCATCAGGTTGGATGGAAAGCGTCAGTGCACAGCCATTTTATGATCTCTCCAGAGATGTTCAATCGGATTCAAGTCTGGGCTCTGGCTGGGCCACTCAAGGACATTCACAGAGTTGTCCTGAAGCCACTCTTTTGATATCTTGGCTGTGTGCTTAGGGTCGTTGTCCTGCTGAAAGATGAACCGTCACCCCAGTCTGAGGTCAAGAGCACTCTGGAGCAGGTTTTCATCCAGGATGTCTCTGTACATTGCTACAGTCATCTTTCCCTTTATCCTGACTAGTCTCCCAGTCCCTGCCGCTGAAAAACATCCCCACAGCATGATGCTGCCACCACCATGCTTCACTGTAGGGATGGTTATTGGCCTGGTGATGAGTGGTGCCTGGTTTCCTCCAAACGTGACACCTGGCATTCACACCAAAGAGTTCAATCTTTGTCTCATCAGACCAGAGAATTTTCTTTCTCATGGTCTGAGAGTCCTTCAGGTGCCTTTTGGCAAACTCCAGGCAGGCTGCCATGTGCCTTTTACTAAGGAGTGTCTTCCATCTGGCCACTCTACCATACAGGCCTGATTGGTGGATTGCTGCAGAGATGGTTGTCCTTCTGGAAAGTTCTCCTCTCTCCACAGAGGACCTCTTGAGCTCTGACAGAGTGACCATCGGGTTCTTGAAGGGGGGGCTGAGCGCACGCTAAGGCGAATCGGTCGGATCATCTGATGGCTTGCTGCTGCTTGCGAGTTGCATGTTCTGCTTGTCGCTTGCCGTTGTTTTAAGAGCTGGGAGCACATGATGTCCGTCTGCCAAAAGCATTCCAACAATTACTTGGTTAGATGTCCGTGAACTTGTTTTAAATGTTGTCTCACTGCCTTGTCTCACGCGACGTCAAATTGTCATCCGAGAAGATCACGTCAGATATATATATACATATATCTCTATATATAAAAGAAAATCCTGGAATGGAAAGCAAATGCAAGGCTATGATACGTGATAATCTCGAAAGACATTTTAAAGACCCGCGAGACCAAGGAGAATTGCCACAGTGCGTCTCGCGGGGACTGTAAACATGAGACTTGGTGCCAAGAGATTGTCCCAGGGCTGTAGCAAAAAGGACAGCGGCTGTACAGGCTTTAAAAAGATCAAAGGGCAGTGCGACAGCAGCTACCCCAACCGAACGCAAGCAGCGTTATACATCCTGCAAGAATGAATTCAACCACGCCCCGGGGCCAGTAATAAAAGACAGGTATTGCCTGCCAGGCAGTGAGCCATCATTTAAAACAAGTCAACAGACCTCTAAGCTAGCAGTTGTTGGATTGCTTTTGGAAGGCAAGCATCATGTGTTCCCAGCTCTTAAAATAACGACATGCGACAGGCAGAAGAGGCAGCTAGCAAGCAGCAAAAAGACAGCAAATGATCCAAAGGCATATCCTTAGCGTATGTTCAGCCGCAACACCCTTCACAACACGAGCAGTATTATACGTCTGGGAAGAAAGAGATGTAACCATGCAATGTGGCTGAAAATAAAGTATTGTTTTTACAAAAGTTTTTAAAGTAAAAGTGAAAATAATGCATAGATAGATAGATACTTTATTAATTCCAATATATGAAACAATTCACAAGAAAATAACAATCTCTTTAAATTGTAGATTGTCTGCCTAAGGTAAAGTCATCCCTGATGAACGAGGATGTGGGAATGAGGGGTCCTTTCATCGAAATTAGCGCTATTTCAGATGTGGAATGGCAAAATGGGGGAGGCAGCTTGATGAATGAGGTCTTCAGGACTTAAAACAAATCCGAATCATATTATGTGATATCATCTAATGTGAAATTCTACTTCGTACTTCTAGAATTTTTATTTTTATACTGTATTGAGGATTTATTCTGTTCTATGTATTGTACTGTACGGCTCAGAATTAAAAGACAATGAGTAAAATGACAAAGTAGAACTTCATAATGACATTTACAAACATTGGCGCTAAACACATGCAGAGCAGGTTAGAGACTATGAAACCAGTGAAAAAAAAAAACAAAAAACGGCACTATACACATGGAGAAAGTTAAAGGATATGAAAGTAGGAAAATTAGAAAATATAAAAAAAGAAAGTAAAGATCGTAGTAGCGCAAACAAACAAACTGCCTCATTTAACTATGCACCAGTCTAACTTTGGTTTTGCACAATAATTACTACACTATTGCACCTTAACACTTAATTCTACTTTATTCACATAATTTTACTTATGTATTATGTTCTACTATACTGTTATCTTTCAATCTATGACTTTTTGTTAATCTAACTGATATTCTTCTAACTTTGCACAGTTTTTGATAAGTGGATCAGGATGCATTTCACTGCGTGTTGTCCTGTATAAACTATGCATGTGACAAATAAAGAATCTTGAGAATTTCAAAAACGGAGTTTACCGCACATGCATTTATTGGTTACTTTGTTAATGTATATATATTTATCTGTCTGCTTATTTAAAAAGCTAAATTTACCCCAGGAGTCAAAAACATTCTGCCTAGCCCTTGTACAAAAACCTAGACAAAAACTGGAGTATCATCTTGGTAACCCCACGTACTTTTGGAACTGTGAGAGGAAAATAGCACGACTTTACAGACAGGAGTCCAATGCAGAACTCTACTTAATATTTTTTTTTTTTTACAAGGTAAAAAAAGTAACTGCTGATGATGTAGATCATTTTGTCTGTGCTGAAATTCCAAACAGAGAAACCTGTCCTGACCTCATTAAAAAGATTCAGCATATTGGGACTCGCAAGATTCCAAATATTGTTTTTACAGAAGTTCTGAAATAAAACAGAAACTAATGAAATAGCAACAATTCAAAGAAAAAAAAATCTTAAAAGTGTGTATCCGGAAAACCAAACACGGGGGTTGGCGAGCGAAGCGACCAGGGGGAGAAGTCCCCTAGTATGTATAAATATAAAATTAACCTCTATTATTACTATGTTATTTTTATAATTCTCTCTCTCTAAAAATATATACAGGTGCTGGTCATAAAATTAGAATATCATGACAAAGTTGGTTTATTTCAGTAATTCCATTCAAAAAGTGAAACTTGTGTATTAGATTCATTCATTACACACAGACTGATGTATTTCAAATGTTTATTTCTTTTAATGTTGATGATTATAACTGACAACTAATGAAAGTCCCAAATTCAGCATCTCGGAAAATTAGAATATCAATTAAGACCAATGCAAAAAAAGGATTTTTAGAAATGTTGGCCAACTAAAAGGTATGAACATGAAAAGTATGAGCATGTACAGCACTCAATATTTAGTTGGGGCTCCTTTGGCCTGGATTACTGCAGCAATGCGGCGTGGCATGGAGTCGATCAGTCTGTGGCACTGCTCAGGTGTTATGAGAGCCCATGTTGTGGCCTTCAGCTCTTCTGAATTGTTGGGTATGGCGTATTGCATCTTCCTCTTCACAATACCCCATAGATTTTCTATGGGGTTAAGGTCAGGCGAGTTTGCTGGCCAATCAAGAACAGGGATACCATGGTTCTTAAACCAGGTACTGGTAGCTTTGGCACTGTGTGCAGGTGCCAGGTCCTGTTGGAAAATGAAATCTGCATCTCCATAAAGTTCGTCAGCAGCAGGAAGCATGAAGTGTTCTCAAACTTCCTGGTAGACGGCTGCGTTGACCTTGGACCTCAGAAAACACAATGGACCAACACCAGCAGATGACATGGCACCCCAAACCATCACTGACTGTGGAAACTTTACACTGGACCTCACGCAACGTGGATTCTGTGCCTCTCCTCTCTTTCTCCAGACTCTGGGACCTTGATTTCCAAAGGAAATGCAAAATTTACTTTCATCAGAGAACATAACTTTGGACCACTCAGCAGCAGTCCAGTCCTTTTTGTCTTTAGCCCAGGCGAGACGCTTCTGATGCTGTCTCTTGTTCAAGAGTGGCTTGACACAAGGAATGTGACAGCTGAAACCCATGTATTGCATACGTCTGTGCGTGGTGGTTCTTGAAGTACGGACTCTAGCTGCAGTCCACTCTTTGTGAATCTCCCCCACATTTTTGAATGGGTTTTGTTTCACAATCCTCTCCAGGGTGCGGTTATCCCTATTGCTTGTACACTTTTTTCTACCACATCTTGTCCTTCCCTTCGCCTCTCTATTAATGTGCTTGAACACAGAGCTCTGTGAACAGCCAGCCTCTTTAGCAATGACCTTTTGTGTCTTGCCCTCCTTGTGCAAGGTGTCAATGGTCGTCTTTTGGACAACTGTCAAGTCAGCAGTCTTCCCCATGATTGTGTAGCCTACAGAACTCGACTGAGAGACCATTTAAAGGCTTTTGCAGGTGTTTTGAGTTAATTAGCTGATTAGAGTGTGGCACCAGGTGTCTTCAATATTGAACCTTTTCACAATATTCTAATTTTCCGAGATACTGAATTTGGGACTTTCATTAGTTGTCAGTTATAATCATCAACATTAAAAGAAATAAACATTTGAAATACATCAGTCTGTGTGTAATGAATGAATCTAATATACAAGTTTCACTTTGTGAATGGAATTACTGAAATAAATCAACTTTGTCATGATATTCTAATTTTATGACCAGCACCTGTATATATAGACAGATATCTATATATAGACAGATAGACATAGAGATAGATGTGCGCAATTTTTATTTAAGGTTGGAGCCCCTTTTTTATGGGACCTGGTTCAGCTGCACCATTTGCAGTTTTGCACCACATGGTCCATGGTACGTATATCCAGCAATGGGAAATTTCTGTTATAACCCCTAGGCACGTGCTTACTTTGCTTAACGGTTGCTCAACATACCTGATGGGGACCACTCTGGCTCCAGCTGCCTCCAAGTACTTCACATATGAGGCTGCAATATAGGACGTTCCTTGGGGTTGCGGGTCACGAAGTCTGTTTTCTTGTGCCAGAATACCTAAGAAAAATAATAATAATCAGGTAAATGGTAAAGTGCTTACTTGTGCCCTCCTCTACAGCGCCTGGTATTTATTATACTTCCTGGATTTCTATTAATTCCTAATTTGCATTACATCCTTCACGCAGGTCCACTTCACATGTTTTTAGCAGGTACCCTCCTCCCCACCCCAATATAAAGACAGTGACGATGCAATTTTCGACAATATGCGGATTCTAGAATTGCTCCTTTTCAAACGAAGTGCCCTGCCGGCTCGAGCTCTTTCGCGGTCTCCTTACCTATGATGGGTCTGTTATTCAGTCGGATGCTGGAAAACGCTGGAAGGATCTGACTGCACATCACTCCGTAGACAACCAGTAACACGAGAGCCATGGAATTCATTTTTTTCATTTCCCCACACCTTTTTTTCCCAACGTATTTATTTACTTAAAATGTGATCAAGGACACCTAGAAAACAAAACCCATTAAGAAGTGTTAATCGTAAAGACAGCGGCTGTAAATGAATGCAGCTTTGCATGTGAGAAGAGACGCTCTTCTCCTATTGGCTGCGCCGTCGTTTCAGCCGCAGTACTACACGGCAATTAGGCGTAACTTAACTGTTAACGTGCCGGGTGGGTTGCAAACCTGGACCCACTCACTACCGTAGCTTTTACATAATGAACATGTATTCAGATTCTTTGTTTATGATGAGAATAAGATATTAATTAAACTGTGAGATCCTGTTTTCAAAGTAGTTTTATATACTGACATCATCGGATCAGCTCTACCAAAGTAAAAGACTGGGATGCAGGGCTGTCTTAATGAATGGGCACTGGCTGGGGGCCCCAGGAGCATAGGGGCCCATGATGTTTCTGATGCCTATGTATTTTCTGTTTTGCTTTCAAAACAATGTCCCCAGTGCAATATTTGTCTGCGGGGGCTATGATGCTGTTAAGATGGCCCTGCCGGAGTGGGACAGACTAACTAAGGTCTGAATTTGTCTTTTCCATGCCGAGAACCTCTGCACTGTAATCCCACAACTGGATGGACCTATTTAGATTCATTGACCAGTCTTACAGCACAACATTTGGGAGTGAACATTTGGTTTACTTTACCTGGGTGCTGAGACACTCTAAGATGGCAACATATGGACAAGTAGCAACCCCATATGGGCACCAAATGTGCCCTCTACTGGTCAAAGTATGTTCCGTCCCATCAAATTGTACAACTAAGGATCATATGGAGCCCATCTGGGATAGTACACTGTTACTGATTTCCTGGCACAAGGGTGCAAGGAGTGAGCAAAACCTTGAACAGTTTGGGGGTCTTCTGGGTTGAGAACCCCTGATATACAGTAGCTAATATGCATAAAAGCTTGAAGCTTGATTTATTAATATACTGTACACTTACTTATTTGGCTGATGCCTTTTTCCATGGTGATATTCAACATATGAGATACAACTGGCTGTATCTGAATAAAGCAGGGACATCGTCTTCTGTCCCTGCTTTATGCAAACTTAATGCCTTCAAACGAACATCTGGAGAGGTCTGACCATCTTACTGGCACCTGTATCCCTGTTATTGATTGCAACAGTTTTCCAGTATCCAAGCCAGACATTCTTTTGTGTGTTTAGGGGGTTGTTGTTTGTTCTATTATTTATATATTATTTATATATTTCTCTTTCTCTCTCAAGCTTCTATGCAGTTCTACTTTCCCTTATCTATCTATCTATCTATCTATCTATCTATCTATCTATCTATCTATCTATCTATCTATCTATCTATCTATCTATCTATCTATCTATCTGTCTGTCTGTCTGTCTGTCTGTCTGTCTGTCTGTCTGTCTGTCTGTCTGTCTGTTTCTTTTGTTTTTCCATTTTGCGCACTTGCTCCAGGTCACACAGTATCAGTAGGGGAATTCAGGGTTTGAAGTCTAAAGCTTTAACCACCGCGCCACACTGCCAGCCTTAAGCCAAGAATTTATCAAAAGAACATCAAAACATTTTTTCATTTAAATTTATCAAACTCAAAATGTAATTTAAATTGCAGCTAATTTTATACCAAATAAGTCACTCAAGCTTAAGTTCCATAATCCTGCACTTCACTTGCATGTGCTCAAATTGCAAAACAAAATAAACGTAACCAGTTGTATCTCAAACATTGTTAGGTCACCTTGTATAAAGACATCAGCCAAATAACAGTTAATAAATCTTTTATTTTTAAAAATGATTGTTTTAAGGTTAAGTGTTAACAGTGGTGTTGTTTGGGGGAGAGCTTCAGGGGCTTAAGCTAATGATCTTCGAGAGGCCACCCCTTCGCCTCCCCAAAACTCTTACATTTGACAAACATACAGTATATGACTCCCACTTCTCACCACTTTGATCTGAAATGCATGAATGAATTGCACAAGACCCCAAGAGGGACCGCTTTCTTCAATATACCATCTATGAAAGACTCACGCAAAACCCCCTGGGGAGTATCCCCCCCCCTCCCCCTTCCCCACTCTTGAATCTAACATCCATATACAACTCACACAAAAATCAGAGAGGGCTATACTACACCCATGATATCTGCTAATACAAACCAACCTAATCTTTAGGGACCCCCAAACTGTCCAGGTTCATTGCTCGCTTCCAGCACATCTGTACCAGGCAACCAGTTATAATGTAATAAGCCATATAGGCCATACATGATCCTTGGGTGTGTGATTTAATAGGTGCCATATAGGTGACCCATATTTTGGCCAATATGGGACACATTTGATGTCCATATGGACTTGCTACCTGGGGTGCCATTGGGCTACATTTTAACAGATGATTGTGCCCAGTGGCAACATCTCCTTATGGCTCTGTGCTCATAAAGGTAGAATTATTTAATGAAGACACGTTACTTAACTGAACTGACATTTACTTCATAAACACACCTAATCTAATTCAGGGTTGCTGGGGGCCAGAATCTATACTGGCAGCACTGGGGGGCAGAAAACAGTGCTGGACAGAATGCCAGTCAATTTCAGTTAAATTTCATCTTTCAGGTAATCCAAAACAACAATTGTGTGTATTCGTGTTTAAGCTGGAATGAAAACCCTGAAACATCTAGAAGATCTCAACTCCCTGGAGCTGTTAGCAGTGCAGGAACTTCTCAGCATTAAGAAGGGAGGGTCACTCAAGCAAATGTTCTTCCTAGAGACACTTTTGTTCTGTAAACAGTGAAAACTCCATGACCTTAAAGGAAATTCAGTTTTCTACTTTAGTAGCATGGTGGTGTGTTGATGAGTGTGGCAGCCTGAAAGCTCCAGGGTTTCATCTCCCAGCCTGATCACTGATGGCCTGGAGAGTTCTACACATTCTTCTCACGTCAGTGTGGGTTTCTTTCTATGTTGTATGCTTTTCTTTCACAAACACATGAAATTTTAACTTAATCTTTGACTCTAAATTGTCTCCAGCATGAGTGACAGTGACTAGCAGTGGACTGGCACCCCTTAGAGGTTTCCTTTTCCCTTATATGAGATTTGATTAGGACAGACTCCAGCTTCTTTGACACTGAACTGAATTCAGCAAGTTTTAATTACTGATGGATGGAGTTTGGTAAATGTTTATACATTCCCAAGTATCTATCAGCACACACGTTTTTCCCTTCCTAAAATATAGCAGCACACACTAGTACTATTTTATAGCAGCATAAACCACAAGCATGGATTCAGTTCCTTCAGCCAGAGCACACACTCTCTTAAAAGTATCAGTTCTTTAATGGCATTATACTGGGTTGTGTGGTTCCTTCTAGAACAATTGCTTGGCAAGGGACCATTTCATTCTGGGTTCCTTTCATACAAAATGGGTTCTTTGGTCTTTGAAAAGGTTCCTAATACAGTATGCGGACAAAACCAAAATAATTTCTGTACAGTACAAACAGATAAAAAAAAACTGAACTTAGGAAGTGTGATTGCGTGCAGGCAGAGTCTGTTCAAAATCATGAAGCCATTGGCATTTCCTAGATCTGTTACCATCTATCCATCTATTTTCTCAACCTGTTTATCCAGGCAGGGTCACAGGGTAGCTGGAGCTTATCCCAGCAATCACTGGGAGCAAGGTTTATCATCAATCCACAGTTATTTATAGAATAGGTATAAATAAATAAAGGTTCTTTCTGGAAACTTCAGGTAAATGGCTCTTTTGGGAACCAAAAATGGTTCTCCTATGGCATTGCTCTGAAGAACCGAATTTAACACCTTTAATCTGAAGAGTGTGGCTGTCAGTTACAAATCAGGTCAGGTTGGGGAGCAAGCACTGGTACAGCGCACCCATCACACGACAAAACAGCTTGAGATCCTGGTTGGAAGCCCCCAAGGCAAACACGTGATCCAGTCCCACCCCTCAGAAATGACCATCTATCTGCCACAGGCAGGTGATTTGTGGGCATCCCCTTGGCCTGGTCCAGCTGCTTAGGTCCTCAACAATGAGGATCCTATGAGCCAGATCAACCTTGGGGAATCGTACCACATGGCTGTAGTGCCGTAACTGAAGCTCCCTTACAATGTAGGTAATGTGCCTCATTCGGGATCCCATGAGCAACCGCTCATTCAACACAAAGTCAAACCAACGGTACCCAAGGATTCTTCAAAGAGACATAGTACCAAAGGACTCCAGTCTTCATCTCAGGTTACTGGATAGCGTCCATGTTTCGCAACCATATAGCAAAACAGGAAGCACCAGGACTCTAATTATAAATTAATTAATTGATTGATTGATTGATTGATTGCAAGTGCTGAAATGTAATAAAATGATGACAAAGATGTGGATAAATGCACTATACGCTTCTCATCAATGTTTTTATCAAATGTAACAGCCTTTCAATGGAGGAGTGAGTCAAGAGTTAAGAGTTCTCACAGTGTGGTGACGCAGCATTTTACTTCAGTCATTCTAGCTTTATTACACTGCAAAAAAAATAAATAAATAAATCTAAGCAAGTGAACTTTTTTTTTTATACGAAGCCATTAAATTTTGTTTTCCTTATTGTAAGATTTATTGACTTATCAAGAAATTTGTATTTAAGATTGTTTAGCTTATTTTAAAAAATCTTATCAAGTAAATTTTGTTTATTCCATAGGTAGATTGTTTTCCCTAAAAATAGCAAAACAACTATTTAAAAACTTTTCACTTGCTTAGCTTTCATGTTTTGCTGGGTATACCATCCTGAACGGCATTCACCTTTACAAAGTACTTTAAAACCAAACTGAATTACATTACAACATCAAATATACAAAACTGAGTTGAACTATTAACAAATAAAATCACAAAAACATAAAACACAATATTAGTAACAGGCACCAGGCACTCAAAAAAATTAACTGTTGGGGATGTTTTCTTTATGTACTTAAAGTTACTTTAACTTAAAATAATGATGTTTCCTGTTATTTCTAGTTATGTTGACATAGATTTGTTAGTTGACACACTAACACAATTCATTTATGTTGAAACAACACCATTAGAACCATCTTTGAACATAAGCATAACCTGTCTCAGGGACTATTGTCATTACTCACTAATTTTATGTTGATCTTACTCAGAATTAATATTTTTCTAATCCTCTAAATGTGGGATTCCCACTTTTCTTATACTCAGTTAAATTAAGTTGATTTCATTTTAATTTGTCAAGTTTTATGTTCATGATTATCCCATATTTGCATAAAGTGTGATATTTTGCATAAAGAACCGCCCCTTTGGTTGACAACACATTCCGAGGGGTCCTCACACCTTTGAATACTTGGGAAGTCAAGCACAATGACCCCTTTAATTGGCTAACTAGAAAGATTACAATATTCAAGCTTTCAAGGCAACCCCGGACCCTTCTTCAGGCGAGACATCACAAACTTGCATATTGTAATCTTTTTAGTTGGCCAATAAAAGGGATCATTTTGCTTGGCCTCTCATTAGATCCATAATGGCTAACATGGTACAACACTCTTGTACTATATACTTGGGAAGAACGTTCAAGAGTTAGTGCGTAGATTTTTTTTCCAAATGCCATGGGCTTTGTGGGGATGCGGATGCCAATTTATGAGACTTTTTTTGTTACACGTTGCTCACCTTACATCAGAAAAGTATTTCATATTTTGTTTCCAAAACATCAATTTTATCAATGTTAAGACTGCATGAAAAACACAATCAACCAAAATATAACTCGATTACCTTATGTGGTAATAACGGAATGACTACACACTTAATAAATTTAACAGTGCTGATATAGTTTGAATATTTATTATACAAGATGTAATTCATTAGAATTGCTATCTACAGCTACGTAAAGACAAAATGCCGTGATGTATCTTTTATGCAAGGCCATTTAGTTCATGCGTTAAATCCAGTAAAATAAAGCAACGTTGAGGTTGTGTTAGTTACTTTAGTTACCTGAATTTATTTGATCTAACTTGACCACATTGTGTTGACTGAGTGTAACTCATTTAAGGAGGAAATACTAAATACTTTTATTCACAATTTACACAACTCAGTTTTGACATAACATGATTAAGTAAATCTAGCAAGAAATTTTTTGAGTGATAGGAGCATAGAAAAATATCTGACAATTTATATATAAAGATGTATTAAAAGGAAACCTGCAAATTAAACACAAGCACAGTGAGATATCATTCCTGGAAAGTGACTCTTTACTTATTTATTATAGGAGAGGAACACTGAGATCAAAGTCCAGTCTGGTTAAGATAAAGCTGACGAGGTATCAAACGTGCAAAATTAAAAAGAGACAATCAAAGCATCAGCAAAATTGAATACAATTTACAGCATTAAAAACAGGAGCAGCTGCAGCAAGACTCGCAGATGCTTAATTTAAACTTAGATGCCTGAAATGAGTGTATAAGTAGGTAGATGAAGAAAGAAAGAAATGGTTCATTAAGAAATCTTTCAATCTAAGCTTTCTGTACGGACAGATTAATGTTTTTACAAGTGTAGAGATTGAAAATTTTATTAAGGGAAGATAAGTTCTTGATTGTTATAAGTCTATATATGGCAAAAAGGGATACTTGCATTTCAAGATAATTCCATAAGCAGGGACCACAACAGAGCAAATATTTCTTCCAAGCTTCATTTTAGCAACTCTGACATTTATCCAACCCCAGCTCTTAAGTTGTAATATGATTGAGAGAAAACAAATATAATGCTAAAATCAACTGCAAAACTGCCTTATTAATTTAAAGAAACATGGGCAGCATTCTACACAGTATAGCATTTGTGGAGCTGAGGGCCTGTAATGCACTCTGTGGGTTCATTTTAGGATGTTCATAGTGCAGAGCTACATGACATAAAGAGGGAAGGGAAGAAGTGGTCTATTTATATGCAGTACTCACATACTTCCGTATATAGTGCATTTAGAAAGCATTTACAACCCTTCACTTTCTTCACCCTTTATTGTGGTGTACATTTACTGTTAAAAGTGAAAATGTTAAGTGAATTACAAATTGAAATCTCTCATTCACATAAGTATTCAGACCCTTAGTTCTGTATATGGAAAGCCCCTTTGGCAGTAATTACAACTTTGACTCTCTACAAGTTTTATACACCCTTGATTTGAACAGTTTAACCCTCTCTTTCTGGCAGATCCTCCCAGGCTCTGTTAGATGGGATAGGAGGCATCTATAAACCGCCATCTTCAGGTCTCTCCACAGATGTTCAATGAAGCTTCATGCTGCACATTCCACAGCAACATTGTCTTGGCTGTATGCTTCGAGTCATTGTCGTGCTAATAGGTTAACTGTCGCCCCAGTCTGAGCTCGTGTGCACTCTGGTAACAGATTTCCTGTATTCGACTGCATTCATCCTTCCTTCAATTTTGACCAGTCTTTGTGTTCCTGCCATGGAAAAGTGTCTCCATAGCACGATGCTGCCATTACCAGGGCCAGGCAAATTAGGCATTCGCTTAGGGTGCAGATCATAAGCAGAGGGGGGGACCCAGCCACACAGGTTACCTACCAAACAGTCAGTTGGTACACTAATAAGCTTGGCCTAGGGCACAAAATAACCTGGCACTGGCACTGGCCATCACTATACTTCGCTGTAAGGATGGAATTAGGCAGGTAAAGAGTGAGCAGTGCCTGGTCTTTGACAGACATGGTGCTTGGAGTTCTGCCTCAATGTTTGTTCCATCAGACCAGTAGATCTTTAACTTCATGCTCTCAGAGTTCATTACATGAAATTTGGTAAACTGCAAATGGGCTGTCTTATGTATCTGATTGATGGAGTGCTGTTCAGTTGATCATCCTTCAGACAGGTTCTCCCATCTCAAATGAGGACCCCTGAAGCTCGGTTAGAGTGACCATGGGGTTCTTAGTCACTACCATGACCAAGGCCCTTCTTGTCCGGGTTACTCAGTTTGGCCACATGGCACACTCTAGGAAGAGTCACTGACATTCAAAAATTCTTCTGTTTCACAATGATTGAGGCCACTATGCTTCTGTGAAAAATTAAAGCTTAGAAATGGTCTTATATCCTTACTCGGATCTGTGCCTCACCATAATTTTATCATATAGCTCCAACAGAGAGTTCCTTGGACTTCATGGCTTGGATTTTTTCTTCACATGAAGGGATCATTAAAGCAAAAAAGGATGCAGCTGACCACAATTTGGAGTTTACGGCAAAGGGGCTAAAAACTTAAAATGAATGAGAGATTTCACTGTGTGATTTTCAAAACATTAGCAAGCCTTTCTGAAAACTTGTTTTCACTTTGTCATTATGGGTTATTGAGTGTAGATATATGGGCAAAAAACTGCAAATGTGTCCATTTAAAAATAAATCTACAAAACAATAATGTGTGCAGAAAGTGAAGGAGACTGAATACTTTCTGAATCCACAATAGATAGATAGATAGATAGATAGATAGATAGATAGATAGATAGATAGATAGATAGATAGATAGATAGATAGATAGATAGATAGATAGATAGATAGATAGATAGATCACAAATTATAAATTGTAATGAAAAATGATGTCTTCTCAGTGTTTCAGTTTCAGTATTCAAAGTTAAAGTTAGCAAACATAAAATGTTTAGGTGAAGGGGACAGAATTTATTCATAACATTCAACATAATGAAGGGAGATGTTTAAATATAAATTAACATGCACCGATGAACTTCAGTTTGAAATAAGTTTGGTTCCTGCCTTCCACGTGATGCTGCAGGATGCTCCAACCTCCACAGTCCAGAATTGGATTAAGAGGGTTTGATAATGCATTTGTAGATGTGTCAATGCATCTTGTCTATAAACCACATAGTTTGCATTATTATGTTTATATGCTTTAACTTTAGAGATCCTGATGTTCTTCCAAATCCAACAATACGATTAGTTGACTCTTAATTGGTCACGTTTGACTGTGCAAGTGTGCCTTGAGATTGATTAGTCTTTGGACCCCATTTTTTTCAGGAAAGCTTCTAACATTTGTGTCTCAGTTCTTGACAGCGACAAGAAGAATAGTAACTTTTAACTTTTAAATATTTAAAATGAATTGGTTAATTTGATGTCCTTTGATAGACTAGCATCCTGTAACATGTTGATTTCTGCCTTGCACATCCAGCTGCTGGAATATGCATCAACTCCTTGTGACTATGAATGGGATAAGTGAGGGAATAGATGAAAAAATGAATGAGGTTTGCTTAACTATGAAAAAGGAAATCTGTTCTAAACAATTACCTTGAGTTTGAATCCTAACCCAGTCAGAGTCTTTGTGGAGTTTGCCCATTTTTCCACTATCTTTTTTTCTTTGCACATACCAACATGAATGTTGAATTGAATGGCAACTTCAAATTTATCCTGTGTGTGTTTGAGTCTACCCTACAATTGTTCTGCGTCTTATCAAGGCCTGGCTCTGCATTGTATCCAATGATACTAGGACTAAGTGTAGGCTCCAACCAATCTGAGATAAATTAACCAGGCTGGAAAAAATAATGTGTAGGTATGTATATAAATTAAAAAATAAATGATTGATTAAATGTATGGTCCATAATAAATCCCAAATCTAGATTTTTGTTGTCTTTTTTGATAGATGGATAGAAGGATTCTTGTTTTTGCAAATGTAAAAATTACAGATTACAACAGATGTGGAAAAAACGGAATTCATTTGAATTACTTGAATTTCAACTTAACTTTCACTGATCAGATGTAAAAAAAAAATGCCAGTAGTCCACAAGCTGCTAGACCGTAATTCAGGGGATCTATAAATTTCAACTAATATCTCAGTATTACTGGCATTGTCTGCTCATTTGACATAATAGTAGTAGATAGCGAGTAAGTGCTTGAGCGCACTGTACGATGCTTTGACGTCTCTTGTCTGCGATGCGCCCGTGAAATTGGATTTAAAAAGATGTTAAAAAGAGGGCCAAAATATAAACGTACAGTTTTACACCACAAGAATTAGACAATAACAAAAACCTAGAACATATTACATAAAAAGAGCGAGTATGCACATACTGACACTAGCAAACGACACCTCCGTCGATTAGGAACAAGTGTCACACGGACACACTGACGCGCTGCTTTTGTTGGACAACAAGACCAAACCATCTCCAGTCGGAGGCGGGGAAAATAGGAATTGTGAGAAACGTGATTGGTGGTTCAAAGTGGCAATTACAACCTAAACCAATCACCAAAGTTCATAAGTGCGGAGGCGGACCTAGCCTGTGATTTAATTAACTACTCTCCCATTGACAATATAAAACATCTCAACAGAATAAGTCACTTACTCGAGTTTTAACTATAATAGACAACATTTAACCATTTAATTGAAATTTAGGAGTTTATTTAGCCACGGACGTTTTGATGATTTCGCAACTTTGAATTAATCCCTTTAATGAGCGGACGCTGCCTACGTCAAAAATGCGTTCCCATGGTGCTTGCTCCCCCTCTCGCGAGACATTGTAGCCGCGTTTGAAAGATGGCGGATGAAATTGACCAGGTGAGATTTTACTTTAATATTTGAGGAGTTTTAAATTTGAACGAGCAGATATCTGCATTTTCCGCGATGCAACAAGATCACATTTTTTCCAAATTAACTTCTTATCAGTACGCAATGAGGAGAATGGATTTTGTTTTTTTTGTGAAAGATCAAAATATATTAGTAATGAAACACACTGAGTCATACAATGTATATACTCAATCTATTACTATATATATATAACTATATATATATATATATATATATATATATATATATATATACACATATACATACACACACACACACGAGAGTAGTATTTTGGTCATGTCTGTTATAGCTTAGTATTAGATTCTTAATTTGAATATTAGATAATTTTGTTTTCGAATATTATCAGGGTTGCTTTAGATAGATACTTTATTAATCCCAAGGGGAAATTCTTTTGTCAAATTATTAGTAGTTGATTAAACACTTGTTAAAATTATGATTAAACAATCTTTAAAATGTGAAATAAAAAAGCATACGTTGATATCTGTGTGATGTACACAGAACTGTCCCGTTTTCCGATTAGCGTTACTTAGACCAGAGCCAAGCGGATGCGACACAGCAGCAGCCGCCGCCGCCGCCGCAGCCAACTGAGTTCCGATAGAAAATCGAGGAGTGCATGCGGATTCCACATTGTAGGCAAACGAAATCCGACCGTTAGGAGACGCCAAGGCTAACAGTACGCCGCCGAGTGTTGGTATGTACCCCAAAATAGTAAAATCGACTGCCCAGGGAAGTGCGAAATAGTGATGGACATTTCGATCCACATTACTGATTCGAACAACCCATTTAAGTGAATACATTCGTTTGAGTCCTTTACAGTCTGACATACTGTAAAGCATTGTGTTCAAAAAATGCTTTAGTTGCCTCACATTTTTACGCAATCGTTTTGTTCACCCCACTGAATTAAAGCTGAAAGTCTGCACTTCAACTGCATCTGAGTTGTTTCATTTAAAATTGATTGTGGTAATGTACAGAACCAAAATTAGAAAAAAGTTCTCTGTCCAAGTATTTATGGACCTAACTGTATAAACCTGATCGAATTGTGGTTTCTTTGAAATTAAACTTGTAGTAGCTTTAATTGTTGCGGGACCACAGATTCTCATCGCATATGGACCTGAATCATGTAAGTATACATTTTGAGAATTGAATGATGCGAATGTGAACAAATTATTGTAGATTCAGATATTTTGGTTGTAGTGTTTGTGAATTTCACTTTAACCGAATAACAAATCTCTTATTTCTCGTGGATACGCCTCTTCATTGGGAAGAAACACCACTTTTCCCTGATAGGAACACAAATTAGACGATCTACAAGTCTCCATCTGAAACTTTAAAGCCGAACAATATCTAAATGCTTCTGTTTCCATATATTAATCTATTTTCCCTGTTCCATTATTTCACCGAGTAGTAATTTCTATTTGTTAGAGCGAAAAGCCAAGCAAAATGACACCTTTTATTGGCTAACTAGAAAGATTACAATATGCAAGCTTTCGAGGCAACTCAGGCCCCTTCTTCATGATGATGATTACATCTTGCCTGAAGAAGGGGCCTGAGTTGCCTCGAAAGCTTGCATATTGTAATCTTTCTAGTTAGCCAATAAAAGGTGTCATTTTGCTTGGCTTTTCTCTACATTCATAATGGCTAACACGGTACAACACCCTAGTACTATTTGTTAGAGCTAATGCAGTCTTTACTGTCAGTTTTTTGAGACTTTTGAATTTTAGTACTTTTATAATCTCTAACCTGCTCTGCATGTGTATCGCGCCGTTTTTTTAACCTCTTTACGACGTTCTACTTTGTCTTCTACTCTTTCTTTTCTTCTTCTACTGTTTGTCTTTTATTTCCGCCCCCACTTGGACCTGTTAGGTTTTCAATTTATCTCTTGGCACAAAGTCTCGTCTCGTGGGACGTGAAATTATCTCTCTGAAAATATCTCATCTCTTCTCTGAAAAAGTCTTGTCTCGGCCCAAGATTTTTTTATATAATAGGGATATATGTTCTTATATAATATGCTACCGTGGCAGTCCGTTTGTCTGTCCAGGATTTTAAATCACCTGTAGCTCGCAAACCATGTGACCTATTGACCTGAAATTTGGTACACATATACTACGTGACCTTTACTGTCCGATTCCGTTGTGATGATTGACCTCCAAGGTTATCTCTCTTTTTACTTTTATTTTATTGTAGAATCAACTCTTGGCAGCATGTGTATGGCTAAATAATTCTTGAGGCAGATTGAAAACTTAAGTGCCAGTGAAAAATTAAGAAAAACATACTAAGTAATTACAACAAAAAAACTGACTTAATCAGTTTTAACGTGAAAAGATGCTGACGGAAGAAGAGAAGAAGCGGGCCGCTAGGGTGGAGAAAAGAAGAGCTTCTCAGGAAGCAGCAAGTGCATCAACCTCTGAGCAAACGAATGCTAAACTTAAAGAGAATGAAAACTGTTAAGTCAAGTGTATTCACTGCACGTTATCATGCAGTCCGCCGTTACTGGTATATTATAATTTCAAGTGAATATTAATTTTTTTTTGTAGCCGTTCCCCTATCTATGCAGCTCAATAACTTTGTTTCACATTTGAGTGGAGAGCTCTTTTGTTTTGCCCCCCAAAGATGCAAATTCCTTTGGTTGTATTAATATTATTCTTAAAGTGTGCTGATAATTTTGCCTCCTACAGTATGTTTTGCAGGAATCATTTTTATTAAAAAAAATAGTTAACAATTTCTCCATACATTAATTAGAATCATTATATGTACTGTTTATATGAATGTTTTTGCTCATTTTCTTGAGGGGTGCCAATATTTCTGGAGTTGACTGTATGTATAATTATTTAAATATTTCACATATATTTTCAATTCGTCAAAGGAGCAGGTTTAATGTTTTTAGCACCTTCTCCCTGAAGTTTGGTAAAACTTGCCGCACTCTAACTAACTGGCAATTATGGCTAATGAAGTCATCAAAAGATGTCACTGGCAAGTGATGAGGCTTTGTTGTGCGCTCTCAGTTTTGACCGATACCTGAAAATGACGAATGATATTCTCAGAATATATTCTGATGGCTGTGACAAGGGGTGCTTGTACACACATTAGCTGTTCATTTTTCATTTCTAATGAAATTTTATAATTTGGACTTTCATGTGCAGTTATCAGTATAGTTATTAAAACCACACAGTCATAAAGTAGCTTTTTATTTTTTTTTCTAGTTTTCGTTTAGTTTTAGTTTTATTTTAGTTAGTGGAATTATTTTTTCGTTAAAATGTGTTTTGTTTTTGGTTTTCATTAACAGGAAGTAATCTACTTAATTTCATACAAGTGTATTTAATTTCAATCCATTTGTTTTCTCAGCCTGTTATTTAATTACAAACTTAACTGCTTTACTTATGTTTTAATAGCTACCCTTAAATTGGTTTGTAGAATTATGATTTGTTATATGATATGTAGGAATTAAATAATATGTATATTGAAAGAATCACACAAGAGTAACGCTAATTTTTCTTTTCAGCAACAGGCAGCTAATACTGTAGAAGAACCGTTGGATCTCATCCGACTGAGCCTTGATGAACGTATTTATGTAAAAATGCGAAATGACAGAGAACTAAGAGGAAGGCTTCATGTAAGTAGCATTTTCTCAGACAGCAGGTGGTTGGTGGCTGATAATAGACACATAGCACATATTATTGTTAATTAAAAGCACAATGATTACAAAAATATGAATAAGGTTTTTTATTCTTTTTACATAACATAAATGTGTCCTCTACTATGTACAGGCTTATGATCAGCACTTAAACATGATATTGAGTGATGTTGAAGAAACTGTAACCACAATAGAGATTGATGAAGAAACGTACGAGGAAATTTATAAGGTAAATTTATTTGGTTTCAAAATTTCTAGAGACATTTAAGATATGATGTAAAGTAACTAGCTGGTTGGCCTTTTTCATTAAACAGCTTTTTATACAACCTTTACTTATTCCTTTTTATTTAGTTGTAATTTTCTTCTCTTTTTCAGTCTACGAAAAGGAACATCCCGATGCTGTTTGTTAGAGGTGACGGAGTTGTCCTTGTAGCTCCGCCACTGAGAGTTGGTTAGAAATGGCTGTGGATTAAAACATTGTGATGAGGATCATTTTTCATTTATTGTTTTTTGTAAATAAAGTTTATAGATTTTTTTTTGAGAAAAGTTGGGTTTGTAAATTGATAGCTTTTTAATTTTAAAATTATGAAAAAAAGAAAATGCCAGATGAATTCATAAACATCTATTTTCCATTCTTTGAAGTAGAGCTAATAAGTGACTAATCTTGGTAAAATCGTGACTTTCTTAATAATTTTCTGCAAGCAGTTGTCATGATTTTGTGCCCCACTGGTTTGATTATTCAAAATCTTGGAAGGCACACCACTTACATAATTATGTCTGTCCTTTTTGTACAGGATGCTTTTTCTTTGTGTTTATATATCAATTCACTGTAAAGAAATTTGAAAATAAACCATATTTTCTCTTGAACAGATGAATGTTCAGACATTTAACTGGTGTCATATTTAAGAAAGTAATACTTTGTGAAGTGGAAGTGTACACTTCCCATGGTGCATTTTAGCAGTTGGTATATGGCTGGCTGTTAAAATTAGTTTAGGAAAACATTTTTGTGTATTAAAAAAAAAAAAAAAAAGAGGAAAATGAAATGAGAAAGTATTTCCCTCTGGTGTGAGTGTTTTCTCAAGTATTGTAGTATGTTACCAGCTCTTAAACCAAACATGATTCATTATCATGAAGCATATTAGCCTAATACAGGGATGTCAAACTCCAGTCCTGAGGACCCTAGTGGCTGCAGGTTTTCATTCTAACCTTTTTCTTAATTAGTGTTCTGTTTTTGCTGCTAATTAACTTCTTTTGAATTCATTTTAATTGACTTGCTCTTGAAGACTCAGACCTTTTTTAATTGTTTATTTTTTTTAATTAGCAGCCAAACAATAATGAGATACAAAATGAGCCAAAACAGGACTAGCAAACTGTGATTATCATTCAATATCTGAAAATAAAGAAAGACAAAAGTGTCAGGAATGCTGATCTGCTCAGGTCCCCAAAACATTTTATCAATTTTGGAAATGTCTGCTATTGCACAATAAGAGTAGCAACAATCCATGGAATTAAAGAATGGGTTTAATTAACAACAAGACTCTGAGCCTAAATCAGCAACTGGTTGGAGTGAAATTGGTTGGAGTTTGAGGCACTGACTTAGTTGGTCTTCTGTTTGCTCACTCACTTCACATTTCATTTCTATTTAAGGAAAAAAATTAAGCAATTCAGAGGAACGATGAGGAAATTCCGGGGAACAAACCTTAATAAAACAAATCAATAAAAATTAATTCAAAAGAAGTTAATTAGCAGCAAAAACGGATCACTAATTAAGAAAAGGGTTAGAATGAAAACCTGCGGCCCTCCAGGAATGGATTTTGAGACCCCTGGCCTAACCTACTTTCTCTCTCATAATAGAATAATAACCCTAAAAGTGCAACAATTTTACGTGATGTTGTCATGCTTTAAATTGGGCTTATTTTAAAACCTACATATATATGTTTGGTATCATTCTTTTCAGAATTTATCGAACTTTAATGTAATGTTGTTGGATTTTCATATTCTTATTCCATTTTTTAAATTCTAAACTAAAAAGAAAGTCAAGCATAGCAGACCTCAGTTTAACAGGAATACTCCAATCAGTAAGAGAGTAAATATTTTATTATATCATGATTTTTACTCCGTTAAATAATTAATTTTTTCTCTTACATATTTATAGAATTTTGTGATTTTTGACACCAATAAATAATCATTTTTCTGTTGTACATTTACAGATTTTGATAATATTCTGGCCGCAACCGGGGGTTGGGCACCTCGTGTATATAAATAAAATGTGGTGTTGTTACTATAATTAGTCACATGAAACCATCATGTAAGAAAGCACCCTCTCGTGTATGGAAATGTTTATTGGGAACAACAATACAATACAATACAATACAGTTTATTTTTGTATAGCCCAAAATCACACAGGAAGTGCCGCAATGGGCTTTAACAGGCCCTGCCTCTTGACAGCCCCCCAGCCTTGACTCTCTAAGAAGACAAGGAAAAACTCCCAAAAAAACCTAGTAGGGAAAAATGGAAGAAACCTTGGGAAAGGCAGTTCAGAGAGAGACCCCTTTCCAGGTAGATTGGGCGTGCAGTGGGTGTCAAAAGAAGGGGGTCAATACAATACAATACAGTACACAGAACAATTTCTCAATATAGTAAGAAATAAAAAAAATATATATATATATAAATTTTAGAAGTACAGAGCAGAATTTAACAGTAGATGATATATCCCATAATAAGATTTGTATTTGTATAGAGTCCTGGAGACCTCATCCTTCAAGCTGCCTCCCCCACTTGGCCATTCCACAGCTGAAACAGTGCTATGCCAGCCAATCCGATGAAAGGACCCCTCTCTCCCACGATTCCTGCGATCCTCCATCTGGGATGACTTTTCCTTAGGCAGGCAAAACAACTTGGCAGGTGGGCCGTGGCACCAAGTGCCACATTTGAGTACCGAGAACATAAACAGAATAAGTGAGGGTTAGTATCCAATTATAACTGTCATGTTTCTTATGTTTAAGTGCTAATGACTAACAACAGAGATGCAGTCTGTACAGTTAATCAGCAGCTCTAGTCAGGATATGCTAAACTGAAGTAGTGAGTCTTCAGCCGGGATTTAAAAGCTGAGACCGAAAGGGCATCTCTTATAGTAGCAGGCAGACCATTCCACAGTTTAGGGGCCCTGTAACTAAAAGCTCGACCCCCCACTGTTATTTTATTAATCCTTGGAATCATAAGCAGACCGGCATCTTGAGATCTTAATGTGCGCTCTGGTTTGTAAGTCATGATAAGTTCAGACAAGTAAGCCGGACCTCGACCATTTAATGATTTATATGTTAAAAGAAGGATTTTGAAATCTGCCCTGAACTTAACCGGGAGCCAGTGTAAGGATTTAAGAACTGGAGTTATGTGTTCGTATTTTCTTGTTCTTGTAATAATTCTCGCAGCCGCATTTTGGATTAACTGGAGGCTGTATAAAGAACAGTTTGAACATCCAGTGAACACCGCATTGCAGTAGTCAATCCTACTAGAGATAAATGCATGAATTAGTTTCTCAGAATCCTGTTTATTTAAAAAGCGCCTTAATTTCCTAACATTTTTAAGATGGAAGAAACATGTTTTGGACAACTTTGTAATATGCGCTTTAAATGACATGCTAGAGTCAAAGATAACTCCTAGATTGCGGGCTGATTCAGTAAAATTGACTGGGATTCCCATGGAGTTAAATGATGACAAAATATTATTGTGATCAGCATCATTCCCTCCAACAATTAACATCTCTGTTTTATCTGTATTTAAAGACAAGTAGTTCTTATTCATCCACTCCTTTAATTCACTAACACAACTAATTAAAGACCACATTGGAGAAACTTCATTTGATTTAAATGAAAGGTATAACTGGGTGTCATCTGCATACGAGTGAAAATTAACATTATGTTTCCTAATGATAGATCCCAGTGGAAGCATGTACAGTGAAAACAGTAAAGGTCCCAGTACTGAGCCCTGCGGGACACCATATTGAACTTCTGTGTATAATGATGGAGTACTGTCAGCACATTTCTGTACATATTGGAATCGATTTGATAAGTAAGAACTAAACCAAGCGAGCACGGTGCCTGTAAGCCCAACATCATTTTCTAGCCTGTGCAGTAAAATAGAATGGTCGATGGTGTCAAATGCTGCACTTAAGTCCAACAACATAATTACAGATGAGTTTCCTTCATCAGAGGATATCAGAATGTCATTTACAACCCGTGTTAGTGCCGTTTCTGTACTATGACCAGTGCGAAAACCAGACTGGAATTTCTCAAATAAATTGTAATGCATAAGGTGTGTCTGAAGCTGACTGGCGACTACTTTTTCTAGTATTTTAGAGAGAAACGGTAAATTTGAAATAGGCCTATAATTATTTAGTATATGTGGGTCAAGGTCTGACTTTTTAAGTAATGGTTTAATGACTGACACTTTTAGTGTATCAGGTACTGTGCCATGCAATAATGAACTATTGATAATGTTTAGGATAGGCGCTGCAAGAACATCCATTGCACTTTTTACTAGTTTTGTTGGCACTGGATCTAGGGAACAAGTAGTGGGCTTCATTTTAGAAATTAAACTTAAGACTTCCTGCTCAGTTACAGGATTAAAATTACTAAAGTGCTGAGTGCAATGTGAGACAGGGTCTGCTAAGCTAGTATTTGGTTTGTACTGTGATGCAGAGATCTGGGATCTTATATTTTTAATTTTCTCATTGAAGAAGTTAATAAAGTCTGTACTGCTAATGTCTGTTGGTATTTTGCACTGTTGATCTGAATTTCCATTTGTTAATTTAGCCACTGTTCTAAACAGTGCCCGAGGATTTTTATTATTGCTATCTATTAATGTAGAATAATATTCTGACCGAGCTTTAAAGAGGGCTTTTTTATATTTATTAACACTCTCTGTCCATGCAATTTGAAAGACCTGTAGCTTTGTTGTTCTCCATCTGCGTTCCAGTTTTCGACACTCTAATTTAAGAGCTCGAGTGTTTTCATTAAACCAGGGAGAGTTTCTATGTGCTTTGATCACTTTTGTTTTAAGGGGAGCCACTGTGTCCAGAGCATCTCTCAAGGTCACATTATAATGTGATGTTAGCTCATCTAAATTGTTTTCTGTGTTTACATTTGATGTTAACTGATCTAAATGGTTTTCCACAATTACACTCGACTTACTCAAAGTATCTATAAATTTTGAAGCAGAATTACAATCTAGATGCCGCACTGTCTTTGTTTTAATCTGGGAGTGTGTTCGCAAGGGCAGGACCAAATCAAATGTAATTAAGTAGTGATCAGAAATAACTTCATTTAATGGAGTAATAATTAAATTTTGAATTTCAACTTTGTAAGTTATAATTAAATCTAATGTGTGGTTATGATTATGAGTTGGACCTTTGACATTCTGACAAAATCCTACTGAATTTAACAAATAAGTAAAACATTTGCTAAAAGTGTCAGTTTCCACATCAATGTGTACATTAAAATCCCCCATCAGTACTACGTGATCATAATTTATAGCCAAGTCAGATAAAAGGTTGCTAAATTCAGACATGAACAATGAATACGGCCCTGGTGGTCTATAGACTAGCACTATAATTGTGTTGGAATCTGTTTTAATATTTAAAATGAATGCTTCAAAGGATGTAAAGTTGCCTAAATTTTTAGAAGTGATTTGCATTTTGTTACAATGAATTATTCCAAGGCCCCCTCCTCGACCTGAATCTCTAGACTTATGAAGGAACGAGTATCCATCTGGCGACGCCTCAGCTAGGGGTACAGTGTCACATTTACTAAGCCAGGTTTCGGTGAGAAGACACAGATCAGATTTTGTACTTAATATAATATCATTTACCAAAACAGCTTTAGTGCCAAGAGAGCGAATGTTCAATAAGCAGCATTTAAAACTGTATGCTTCTTTCTGAATTGGTGATATACTTTTTGTTTTAATTTGTAGTAAATTTCTATTACAGATGCCCCTGGTGGAGGGTCTGGTTTTATCCCTTGGTCTAATTATACACCTTATTTTTTGGTTATCAATTAATTTAAGGTTTGTATCAAGACTAAATTTACTGGATGCCCCAAGACAAGGATTATGGGTAACAGCTTCAGGAAAGTAACAGGTGGGATAAACAACAGCCTGTGATTTAAGATCACATGACTGCGGCCTGGATGGTGCTCTAATCAGTCAACCAGGCAGTTTTGCTGCCATATTTTGGGATAATACATAAGATCCCCTCCAGTTAGGATGAAGACCATCTCTTCTGAAAAATCCAGGCCTTTCCCAAAAATCATCCCAATTGTTCACAAACGCTATGCTTTTGTTTGCACACCAGGTTTCTAGCCAGCAGTGAAGGGAATGCAATCTGCTATAAATCACATCCCCTCTATATAATCTTGGTAAGGGGCCAGATACAACTAAATTCCGACATTTTCTTTTAGCTTTGATGCAAAGAGAGATGAAGTTCCTCTTTAATACCTCAGATTGCTGTGAATAAATATCATTAGTGCCGACATGCAGCAATAAGGTAGATACTTCATCGTCGGCGACACGGTCCAATGCGGCCTCTATGCCAGAAATCTTGGCCCCTGCGAGGCACTTAACATGAACTGCTGGTTTAACACAGTTTGGAATTCTAACATTCCGCACTATGGAATCGCCAATTATGAGCACTTTCTTATTCTCAGTTTCCACAGGCGCGCTGCGGAGTGCTGAGAATCTGTTCTGGGTCCGAATTGGTGACCTGGGTGCCGGGGGACTACATTTTGGATTCTTAGACCCCCGTCTTACTGTTACCCACTCGCCCTGTGGCTGAATTGGTGCTGCTGACTTTGGCCGTGCACTGACTACAGTGGGGCCTGGAGAGACTGAAGCCGAATCAGAAGTAGCCGAATTGTCTAAACAAACCGAGTCGATCCAATTTTCGGTTTGCCTAATCGCTATCAGATTCCTAACGCGGTCCTCCAATTCGCGTATTTTCCCGACCAACTCTAAATTAACTAAACATTTTTGGCAGGTGAAGCTGTCTACAATGTCGGCCGGAAAACCTGAACTGTACATGCTGCAGGACACACAACATATAAACGTGCCCTCAACGGGCAGAGCGCAGATGGAACTTACGTTTAGTGGTGATGTCATCTTTCTCCGTTTTCTGTAGTTTATTTAAGTGCTTTCTGCTTCAGAGACCGCACTTCATTTATTTGTTGGTGCAGTGCATCATTGTGAACTGAATGGGTATGTCTTTTGAATAATTTCATTGATTTGCACCGGAATCTGTTTTGCCCAACCAAAGATCATTTTTGTGAGATATTGAATTCAGTGAAAAACAACTGTTTTGGGCTTGAACGAAAAACTTGTTTTTATTTTTTTTTAAATGTTGTGTGTTTTTTATGGCTTAAGTATTTTTCATGCACAGAATATTACTTGGAAGTATATTTTGAGATAAAAAATGGCAGTCTTACTTGTTCTTAATGTTAATAGAGATGAAAATGACCATATATCGTGTATGTTACACAGTTTTTTGTTTTTGTTCAGTATTTTTTCTTCTCTTTCATTCAAATTAGCCAGAAAGTTGTATTAAGAAGGTTACAAAGATTTTTTTTTTTTTATATTGATCAAAAGACAAAGTTTCAGTTTAAATGTGTTTTTATAGAATTAGGCAAGGTTGAGTTGATCCATCCATTGTCTTGACAAGGTAACAGATAAGCAAACAGTAAAAGAGTACACTCACTTTGTTTTTTTGGGGGGTGGCGCGTGCCACAATTTTCTTGGGAATGAGAATGCAGAATACCAAGAGGAACGAGTTGAGGAGGCCTACCTAATGCTTGGGTGCAACATGTCTTTAAATATCAAATTCCTATGCTGTCATTCGGATTTTTTTTCTCCCCCAAGAACATGGGAGCAGTCTCTGATGAACATGATGAAGGATTCCTCCAGGACATCGCATAAATGGAGAGACGTTAATGTAGAGTGAGACTGTGCTTGCCATGAATCACCTTCAGAATTTATAAGGAAAACAAAAAGATAGTGACTACTTTTTTCACGTAATAGAGAGATGATGCTTTATTTGTCCCCAAGGAGGCATTCAAATTTTACAGAAGCTCAAAAAGAATTTATATATAATAAAACAAACAACACCCCCCCAACCCCAAAAACACACAACTTCTGGCTTGTGTAACAGAGCTGCTGCTGTCAAGAAGAGACTTGCAGGTGGCAGGAAGATGAGGTCAGACCTGCTCAGATTGGACCACAGGTTTATTTTTTAAGTCATTAAGGTTTGAATAGAGGGGTTCACCGTGTACTGTCCACAAACGGAACATGCTGATTAGATGTTTTTTTCCTTGTTTAAAGTTGCCAAGCATTCAAAATGATTCACCATTAAGATACTGGTACAGAGTAAATCACTTGTGCTGACTGAGCCAGGATGATGTTAGTTATGTCCCTGGGGCAGCAACGTGGACACACTCCGTCCGCATTTCTGTGTCTGGATCACAGATTTAGTTTTAATTGTACGGCGCTCCCTTTTTCACTGTTGCTCATTCACATACATCACCAATCCCCTTCTGCGTTTCCACTCTTGTCTGATTAAAGCCTTTCAGCATTAAAATGGCTTCTGAAATCAGATGTGTAAGGCTGATCTTCGCAGTACCCAAAATGACACAGTACCTGAACTTGCTGTGACTCGGTATGAAATGTAACAGTTGATTCAATTTATATAAAACCAATCAGACATTGCTCATTATGTGCATGGAGTCAGGCCAGATCTGAATCCTTTCTGCCTGACTTTTATCCTCGCTCTGGATCTTCATCGTTTCCATCTTTGGACAAGCTGCTCCACCGAGAGAATGTAACAGCGCTCCTTAGATGGTGATTGTCGTGCTACTAGGTGAATGTGGGACTACTTAATTACATTTATATAATTAAATATTTAATAATTATATTTAAAACATGTATATGTCTAATTTATCATTTTTTTCAAGTCTAAATATAGTATGGTTTTTCTTTTTAAACATCTCAATAATCGGACATAATACAGCAATTCACTTGCCAATTTTAGATTCAATGCCCTCAAATCTATAAAGAACACCTAACAGTCTCTATCTACATACAAACTTCAAAATCCTGGTCCTTTAATGACATTTTATGTTTTTTTTACTGGGCTGTGTGGTACTGTTCAATGCTTGTATGGACTGGGTGTTGGGCAAGGTCGTGGGGTCCAGCGGCTGTGGGCCATCTGTTGGTGAAGAATGATTCACGGATCTTGACTTTGCTGATGATGCTGTGATCTTTGCGGAGTCAATAGAGGCTCTGATCAGGGCACTCGAGAAACTGAGTGAGGAGTCTGAGTGAATGGGCTTGCGAGTGTCCTGGATAAAAACCAAGATCCAGGCCTTTAATGACCTCCTAGTAGGAGCCATCAGCAGTGTGTCTGTTTGCAGAAAGAGTGTCGACCTTGTCGAGAGGTTTACTTACCTTGGCAGTGACATTCATGTCTCTGGTGAATCTTCCTATGAAGTCAGTAGACAGAGTGGGAAAGCATGGGGGGTCATGAGGTCACTAGAAAAGGGGTGTGTGGCGCTCCCGATATCTATGCAAAAGGACGAAGGTCCAAGTCTGTCTTGCTATATGGTTGTGAGATATGGATGCTATCCAGTGACCTGAGACGAAGACTGGACTCCTTTGGTACTGTGTCTCTCCGGAAAATCCTTGGGGTCTGTTGGTTTGACTTTGTGTTGCTCATGGAGTCCCGAATGAGGCAACGTTACCGGCATTGTGAGGGAGCGTCAGTTACGGCACTACGGCCATGTGGCGCGTTTCCACAAGGGTGATTCGGCTCATAAGATCCTCATTGTTGGAGACCCAAGTGGCTGGACCAGTCCAATGGGTTGCCCACGTAACACCTGGCTGTGGCAGATAGAGGGTCATTTCTGGAGGATGGGACTGGACCACGTGTCTGCCTGGGAGGTTGCCAACCGGCATCCCGAGTTGTTTCATTGTGTAGTGGGTGCGGCAACGTACTGTACCAGTGCATGCTCCCCAACTTGACTTGACTTGCTGTGTGGTTCCTACTGCTTGACAAAGCACCATTCCATTCTCAGAAGGGTTCCTCACATATGAAGCTGGTTCTTTGAGCTCTGAAAAACTTTATATATAAACAAAAAAATCTTTAATGTATGTGTAGGCTACCTAGCAGAACATTAACCACTTAAGAAAACTATTACATGAAGTGCGAGTCCTTTAAAAATGAGGAACCATTGATAGATTATTACCTGTTGCCATCTACTGTATTTCTGGTTATTTACTGTATGGAGACTCTTACAGATCTGAATAAGTGAAACTTCTTGCTGGGACCTTCATGACATCTTCATGGGTCTTTTGGGAAGCAAAAATGGCTCCCCATTGGCATCACTCTGAAGAGCCGCTCTGGCACCTTCATTTCTGAGAGTGTAGGCCGGTTTCCTCTCACATGCCGAAGACACACAGGATTAATTTATTGGTGACTTTATCCTGACTGTGTGTGAAATAAAGTGGCTGTCTAAAGGAAAATGTCCAGTGATGGAGAGCACGCTACTCAAGTTTGGTCTCAGCCTTTCACCTGATGATATTGGGATGGATTCCAGCACCTGCTTCTCCATACTAAAACGCACTTTGACAAATAAAGGTGCCAAAGTTTGTTATTCTAAGCAATGAGATAGGGGAACTGTTTTTGGTTCTGACAACAGCCATCCATATGAAGGTTCCAGAAAGATCCTTTCTTTATTTAGATCTATAACAGGCTCCATAAATAGCCACGAACAGATGATAACAGATTTGTGAAATACCAAATGATCTTTAAAAGCCTGTGTTCTGGTTTTCTTAATCTCTTAGTCTCCTGCTATTTTTCCTACTGTTTCCATTTTCTCCATATATCAGGAAGGCCACATTCAATATCCCATAGTGGGTCTTGTTCAGAAAGCGGACGCCACTTGAGACGGCCTTCCCCTTACCCAAACACTAACCTTAAGGTCAATAAAATAGGTCCCTGATGTTAAGTCACTATTTTAAGGCTAAAATGATAACAGAAATGTGAAACCTACGTATATACCTAATCTTAAGTATTGTGAAACAACCAAGTTGCGTCCGCTTTCTGAACAAGATCCCCCCATAATGACAAAGTGAAAACGTGTTTTCAGAAAGGTTTGCAAATTTCTTAAAAATGAGCTCCACCAATGATGGATGAATGGTCTTCTCTTGTTGGTCAAATGTCGCAAATTCTAAAACAGTGGTTCCCAAACTCAATCCTGGTGACCCCATGGGGCTGCAGGTTTTTGTTCAAATTGGTGCAAATTGGCACTAAAGCACTACTTAAGAAAATGAGCTCCTTTTCAGTTACTCTTGACGGTGATCTCATCAGACCTGCCTCTACTGTAAAGATTCTTGGTGTCATTTTTGATTCCTTGCTTTCTTATTCCGCCCACATTAATCACATTAAGAAACTTTTTTAGTTTCACCTCCGTAACATATCCCGTGTTCGCTTCTTCCTCTCCTTTTCTACTGCTGAGAAACTTGTCCATGCTTTTATCACATCCCGCATCGATTATTGTAACTCGCTGCTGGCAGGTGCCCCTTCTAATCTTATATCACAGCTCCAGTTGATTCGAAACTCAGCTGCAAGTGTCCTTACAATAACCAGCAACAGCGAGAACATAACACCCATCCTGCTTCGCCTTCACTGGCTCCCTGTGTCTTACAGGATTGAATATCAAATTCTATTAATAACCTACAAAGCTTTAAATGGCCTCGCACCGGACTACATCAGTGACCTTCTAAATCACTAGGCTCCTGTTCGCCTACTAAGGTCCTCTGATTCTGGTAATCTTGTTGTGCCTCACACTAACCTGCACTCTATGGGTGACAGCAGGGCCTTCAGCTCCATAGCACCCAGATGTTGGAATGACATCCCGAAGTGAATGAGATCAGCTGACTCCATTCATTCTTTTAAAAAACAACTTCAAACTCGTCTGTTTAGGAAGGCTTTTAACTTAACTTAACATTCTGCCCTTTCTTTCAGTTTATCAGGATAACTTGTGTGTCTGTTATATCACAAATGAGGTTATTTGTTAGGTTTTCTTTTAGTATTGAATTTAGTATTTTACTTTGGTTTATTGTTCTTTATTCTATTTAATGCTTTGTTATCTGTTTCATTGTTCTATTCAGGAAAACATTTGTATCCAATGTTACATATACCTTGCTGTTTTTTCTAAGACTCTGTGAAGCACCTTGAGCATGGGAAAGGCACTGTATAAATAAAATGTATTATTATTATTATTATTAAAATAAATAAATAAATAGAAAAAGAAAGAACCTGCAGTGTTTATAAATAACCACAAGATGGTGCTGCTACTTCACTAAAGCATTGGATATGCAGTCACGTGATTTCAGTTATTTTTACTGGATTCGTGTTTTGGAAATTCTTACCATCTTTCTAATGCGGTGTTTCTCTTATTAAATTCATACAAGTACAACACGTCTCTATTTCCCAGTTTGTAAAAGAATTATAATTGCTACATTTTTTAGTATCGGAAAAGCTTGTTTATTACCCGTCTTTGTAAATTTGCATCTGATAATTACTCTCATGTCTGTAGTCGGTGGTTTGGTGTGTTTGATTCACACACAGATAAAAGGATGAGTATCTCGCAGATATAACCGACAGTTATTTCTGTAGATTTTCAAAATCCTTTTTCTCACAAAAATCCCCCCACTTTGCATGTTTTCCTTGGCACAAATCATTGAACCATTTGTTGTCAGACTCTTCATCTGGTTTGAAATGATTCTAACGTGCACACTACTGCTGAGGTGACCTTGGGAAGGAGTCTGAAATGATTATTCTGTTAAGAGTTCGGACTGATCATAAATGAATAAATAAATAAGTAAATAAATAAAAGGCCCTTCAGTGCAACTGAAAGTCCACAGAAAGTTGTTTCTTGATAAACAGAGAAAACTTCATATTATAATGAATGTATAAATTATCACAAGAGAATTTTAGTTTTATGTGATCTTTAATTCACCTGCTGCATAGAAGCTACCATAAGATCTATCACAGGATGTCCAACTCCGGTCCCGGTGGTCCGCAGTGACTGCAGGTTTTCATTCTAACCATCTTAATTAGTGAGCTGTTTTTCTGCTGTTTAACTTGTTTTGCCTTAGTTTCAATTGACGTGACTCAGATCCCTTAGTTGTTTCTTTTTCCATAATGAGCAACCAAACAATAACGAGACACAAAACAAGCTGCCACATGACCACCTAACCTGAAACTAAAGAAAGGTGAAGGTCTCGGTCACGTTGGTCTGCTCAGGTCACCAAAACATTTTGATGGTGGTCCTAGAAAAATCAGAAAATCAACAGTCTGCTGTGGCAGAATGAGAGCAGCAACAAGTCCTGATATTCAATAACAGCTTTAATTGACAGCAAGAATTGGCTTCTCATTAAGAAACTGGTTGGAGTGAAATTGGCTGGAGTTTGAAGCTGCAATTCAGCTCGTCATCTGTTAGCTCGTTTCACATCTCAATTCTGTTTGGCTGCCATTTAATGAAGAAACGAATCAATTCAGAGGACTGAATCCTTAAAATCAGGGCTATTAAAATGAAGGGAAAAGGAGTTAATTAGCAGTGAAAACTGCTCGCTGATTAGGAAAAGGGTTAGAATGAAAACCTACAGCCACTGCGTCCCACCAGGACTGGAATTAGACACCCTGATCTAAAGTGTACATACTATAGTGTACGTGGTCAGACCAGGGTGGCGGGGGGCTGGAGCCCATCGCAGCTAGCACAGGGCGCAAGGCAGGTACAATCCCTGCATTTGGTATTTTGGGTTAATGTTTTATCCTGTGGCTTTATTTGTTATTTTGGGTTTTTTGTTTTTGAGGGGATTATGTCATGAGGTTAATAGCAAAGATCTACAGTAAATTAAGAACATATTCAGAGCCCTTCAGATTCTGCACACTTTATTGTGTTGTGTTAAAATGGATAAAGCTGCCTTTTGTGCTGGTCAATCTACACTCAGTAACCCACAATGACAAAGTGAAAACATGTTCTCAAAAAGGCTTGCAAATTTATTTAAATTCAAAATCTAAAATCCCTCATTCATTTATGTATTTGAATCTTTTGCTTTTGCACCCCAAATTGTGCTCGGGTGCTTCCTGTTTGCTTTAATTCCATTTGAATTCTGTGTCCAGAATTTGCTCGGGGTCCACGTGTGGCAAAATGAATTGAATGGACATCATTTACAAAGGTCCACACCTGTGTATTGAAGGTCCACGACTCACACTGCATGTCAGGACAACAACCAGGCCATGAAGTCCAAGGAACTCCATGTAGACCTCCGTGATCAAACTGAGAGGCCTGGTGATGGTGTGGGTCAGCTCCAAACTCCTGGTTGCTCTAGGGATGCCTGTTGGACCCACTACCGCCGATAACGTACCAGAGAATGAGCCAGCAGAAGAGGACACAACACACAAACATATCAAAGGGTCGGTGCAGAGTGATTAGTGCTTTTTTAAAATCAATCCAAATAATGTGGCCAAAACAGTGCAGTGCTCCATCAGTCAATAAAATAAATAATTCTTAAAATGGTGCAAAAAGAGGTTGAAAGGAGTTCCAATAACTTCTGAATTCAACTATATATATATATATATATATATATATATATATATATATATATATATATATATATATATATATATATATATATATAGTGATTGCCGAGTGAAGAAGTGTCAACAAAAACTGAAATATTTTCAGGTGCCAACACAGTCCTTCCCGTTTACTAACAGAGTCCAAAACAAAAACAACACTCGATGGCTTGGAAAAAGATAAACAAAGGTAAGTGCCACGTAGCCAAGTGGCCTCTGATCATTTTGGATGTGCTGATGAGTCCTCAGCTCTCCTTTCTTTAGGACGTCTCCACGATTAATGATATAGCCTTCCGGGCGATCGCCTCTCTGAGTCTCTGAGACCAGAAGGAGTGGGGTCAAATGCCTTCACTGGTCGGTTTCTTAAGACTGTGAAGGAAGAAAATGACAGGACTGGTAGCAGATGTGTCCCAACTCGACCCCTGGGAAGAGCTTAGATGGTGATCCTCAGACACATAACATATATATATGTTATATATATATAAACACAGTATATACAGTATACTATATATATATATATATATATATATATATATATATATATATATATATATATGGAAACATAGGTTTGTAGCTGGAAATCCACAATGGGAGACAATGAATAACATATCTTAAAATAGATGTTTATTCCTAAGCTTTCAACTCCTACCAGGAATCATCATCAGAGGAAAATGATTAAACTCACAGGAACCCAAGGCAATATAGATAGATAGATAGATAGATAGATAGATAGATAGATAGATAGATAGATAGATAGATAGATAGATAGATAGATAGATAGATAGATAGATAGATAGATAGATAGATAGATAGATAGATAGATAGATAGATAGATACTTTATTAATTCCCAAGTGGAAATTCACATATCCATACTGATAAAAAACAATATTAATTAAAGAGTGATAAAAATGCAGTGCAAGTTAAAAAGTACAAGGTGGAGAGTGCGAGGCAGGTATAACAGACAATAACGTTGTATAATGTTAATGTTTAGCCCCCATGGAATTGAAGAGTCCCATAGTGTGGGGGAGGAACAATCTCCTCAGTCTGTCAGTGGAGCGGGACAGTGTGGCTGCCATCCAGTATTCTGGGGAAGACAGTGCCCTGTGCATTTTGTCTCCCCCTGTCCTTCCACACTGAGGACGTCCTGGCTGGGTAAGGTTCTCAGCCTTCCATCACTAAATATACTGTATATAGAAGGTACACTGTATATATAGTCACGGGTGTGCACTTGGCAGGCAGCTTAAGGGCTCAGGTGATAGTAATTGCCTGCCAAACCACTGTTGCTAAAGCCTTCTCTCTGCAAAACGGAAGACTGACAGCCATTCCATCTCTGACATCACTTCCATTGTCCACCCTCCTGGAACCGTCCCTTCCTGCCTGGAAGCCGTATCACCAGCAGTTCAGCTAACTTTGAGTTAGTTCTGTTTTGAACTTGCATCTGAAAAGACATTTCCACCACTTGTTGCGTGTTTCTTGTTTTGTTATGTCTCCTTTTATTATACACATTGTCATGAATGGGTGTCGGAGGACTCCTCTGAGGGCTTGGTAAAGGTATGTATCTTCGGTCTACCACTGACTTTGTCCTGTTTCTCTTCTTCCCTCACAGCTCCGTAGAAACTACCCAATAAATGCACCTAGCCCCATTCCTTCCATTGCTTTCACCATAAAAGACAGGCAGCCTAAAGACAGGCATCTTTTGGAAGACCAGAGCAAGCCACAGAGTGGAGGAGGAACCCCAGACGGGGACAGTGTATTTGCTTGTTTTTTTGTTTCCTTTTTTATGTTTAGTTTACATTGTCTGGCCACAAATAAAAGAGACGGCCCAGTTGGTGTCTGTAAATTTTGACTGATTCTAGTCTGTCCTTCCACCAACCAACCACATCATACATATATATGTAATGTACCGGTATATGAACCCGTATCTATCTTGAAATATGTTTCTGAAGAAGCATATATCCTGTATCTACAAATTGGTATTATTTCCCTGAATGACATTCCATAATATGCATGTATGTATATATTTTTTTTCCAAACAAAACAGAATCCCAAAAGGAAAAAATATACAACATTTTTTTCAGGGCAGAATTACTGTTCGGCAGTGAATTATAATGACATCTTAGGTTATATAATGCTTTGCCTGTAACAAGAGACTGCGAAAATGTAAATAAAGTTAAAATATCTGTCCCCAGAGGAATTCAAAATGAAGGAAGTTCAAAATCTGTAATTTTTTTTTTGCCATTTCTTTCCAGCTTGGAATTTTACAAATGAACTTTACCTGAACTATTTCAAGAAGATCTTCTACTCCTTCTTCAGAGATATGATGTTTTGAATGGCCTGATCAGCATTCAGCAGCCTTTACTAAAGGTAACAGAATAAAATTAAAC
This sequence comes from Erpetoichthys calabaricus, assembly GCF_900747795.2. Lineage (NCBI taxonomy): Eukaryota > Metazoa > Chordata > Cladistia > Polypteriformes > Polypteridae > Erpetoichthys > Erpetoichthys calabaricus. Next base: position 38,226,180 of record NC_041411.2, on the reverse strand, counting down.
CTTTTATCTATGTCTAAATATCAGGGGCAGATGTTCTGCTGAGGCCATTTTATTTACCTGCCTTAAACATCAATAAACTGCCAGACTTCAGTCTACAAAAGTGAATGGGAGTGGCTTTCACCAGCTAAAGTGTCACTTTCAAAAGAAAACTGATCTTACATTGCTAAATTTATGCTGAGTGTGACCATTAGGGGGCATTTCAGTACCCCACACCCCAAACACAACCAGACCTACTCAAGTCCTGGGTTCAAACAAGTGATTTATTGTGCACAAATGCCTTCCACAGGCTCCGTCAAACATTGCACAAGCACAATCATAAGCAAAAGTCTTCTTCTCTGTCTCTTCCCTCTCCTCCACTCCTCCTCAGTGAGCTTCATCCTCATCCCCCCCGACTCTGACTCACCTGGATGAGGTCAAGCGGCTTCTTTTATCTTCCGTTCCTAAGGCGTTGCTATAGCCCATTGGAAGTACTTCTGGGTGTTAAACGTAAGCCCCAGAAAGTAGGGATCATTAACCTCATCAGCACCCACTGGTGGATTCCACAGAACCAAGAAGGGCTTCCCCATGGGACTACAGGTCCCTGCATGCCCTGTGGACATCCGTGTTGGAATCCTGACCCATGAATGCTGCCATCTAGCGTATCGGGGGAGCTTGTATTCCTGACAGATTATCTCCCCCTGTCCTTCCATCACACTGGCCTCCCAGCTGGCTACTGTACTTTGGTTCAACCCTGCCGAGATGCCAGTGTGCCCACTCCTTTTCTGGCATCTTCTGACACTCTTCTGGCTAAGGGAGGGAACACTCTCCTGCTACTTTTTTTTTGCATTTTGCCACCTGGGCCTTCCAGGAAGGTAAGGGAAAGGGATCCATCCTGGCAGGGATGGCAGTCCCTGTATGCCATCCATTACAAAGGATAATTAATAAAGCAAGTGTTGGAATTCAATATATTCAATATATATATATATATATATATATATATATATATATATATATATATATATATATATATATATATATATATATATATATATTGAATATATATATATAAACTAAAGAACAGATCACCTGGTGTATGGTGATAGAAAGGCGCTATATGAAGATTAGGTTAATAAATAATAAGATAATAAATAATAAGATTAGGTTCAAACTCACAATACTGAACTGAGAACATTGCAATTCAAAACTGAACGTGTGGCTCAGACAGAATGTCATGAAACTTGCACTGGTTAAACAGCCAGCACCCAGGACTTGGACTATCGCCTTCTTCAAACAAAGTCTATTGAAATTATTCTCAAACAAATCATAAACTCAATACAGTACTGCCAGGCATTCATTCTCACCTCAAAAAAAGAACTCTTGTTTAGAAATATGTGCATCTTTTAATTAACTGTTACAGTATGTATCTTTACTGATTTGAGCCTTGTATCTTTTAGATCATTCTTATAGAATCCTAAAAAATAGATTTGTAAACACATTTTCAGAATCAATTAGTCCGGGGAAAAAAGGATTAGAATGGGCATCATCTTGGAAAAGAAAACACTGATGTAATGGAAACATGACAGTGGTCCTAAGATTTCTGATTATCCGTATAATTATTATAAAATCTTTGTGAAGAGAGGTCTTTTTAAGTGGTGTGCATGCTGCTCATAGACTAGGGAACAAAATAAGGAAGAAGAACAGCAGAGAGAAGACTGTTACCCAGACAAGAAAGAAGCTGGCAAGACCTCTGTGGGCTGAACAACTTTCTGAAGCAGCTCTGCAGCCAGACTTGTCAAGTCAAGTTGGGGAGCATGCACTGGCACAGTGCGTTGCTGCACCCACCACACGATGAAACAACTCGGGATCCAAGTTGGCAACCTCCCAGGCAGACACGCGGTCCAGTCCCACCCTCCGGAAATTACCCTCTATCTGCCGCAGCCAGGTGTTACGTGGGTGTCCCCTTGGCCTGGTCCAGTCACTCAGGTCCCCAACAATGAGGATCCTTTGAGCTGGATCATTCTCGGGGAAACGCTCCACATGGCCATTGTGCCGTAGTTGACGCTCCCTCACAATGCAGGTAATGTGCCTCATTCGGGACTCCATTAGCAACCGCTCATTCGACACAAAGTCAAACCAACGGTACCCAAGAATTTTCCAGAGAGACAAAGTACCAAAGGAGTCCAGTCTTCGTCTCAGGGCACTGGATAGTGTCCATATCTCATAACCAGTAAGCACCAGGACTCTAAAGACTTGGACCTTCGTCCCTTTGCATAGATATCGGGAGCACCACACACCCCTTTCCAGGGACTTCATGATCCCCCATGATCTCCAAATCTGTCTACTGACTTCATAGGAAGAGTCCCCAGAGACATGAATGTCACTGCCAAGGTAAGTAAACCTCTAGACAAGGTCAACACTCTTACCGCAGACAGACACACTGCTGATGGCTGTGCCTGAGAAGTCATTAAAGGCCTGGATCTTGGTTTTTATCCAGGACACTGGCAAGCCCAGACACTCAGACTCCTCACTCAGTCTCTCGAGAGCCCGATCAGAGCCTCCATTGACTCCGTGAAGATCACAGCATCGTCAGCAAAGTCAAGATCCGTGAATCTTTCTTCACCAACAGATGGAACCACAGCCGCTGGACCCCACAACCTTGCTCAACACCCAGTCCATACAAGCATTGAACAGAGCAGGAGCAGAACAAACCGCTGACGAACCCCAGAATCAACTGCCTCCACTCTGCACAGCACTCACAGTACCAGTATACAGGCCGCTCATGATATCCATGAGCAGCCAGACTTGAAAAGACTCATTTTCACCATCGTCTGTATTTTTACATAAGTGTTTTTTTCAATATGGCTCTGTTCAAGTACATTTTCTAACTTTTTAAGATTTGTTTCAAATACATTTGCTACTTTTGCTAGCATCGGTTTTACTGCGTTTTATTACCTTTACATTATAATGTGTCACACACGTGTGCATGGGATGCAGCTAAAGGTCCTGAATGAGGGTAATTCCACGCCAGGCCAGGGGGTGGCGGAGTGTACTAATCCTTTCTCTCTTTCCACTGCAGACCAATTATATGAAATTCCGTCTGCTCTCAATGACATCACTTCCTGTTTCCGGCCCTGATGACCTCACTTCCTCTACTCTCCCTTAAAACTACCATCTTTGCCTCATCAAGTCAGTTCTGTTTTGGACTCGAATCTGTACACATATGTACTCTTTATTTAACACTTTTACAGCCAGGAAAAATTATATTGGTGGCTGCCCCAAACCTTGTTGCGACTCTTTTGTCTCATCTTTGACAAATGATATTCATTTTGTATTGTCTGATTGGGTTAAAGTGTATTTTTTAAAGAGCACCTCATGTGGGTGGTTTCCTTATTCCCATAGGGGTTAGCTGCTCCAATAGAAGGCAACTGAAGTGAGTGGGCACCTGCTTTAGTGATTGGCACAGGTGTAGCTCAGGTCTGAAGACAATTGTTTGCTCTGCTTCTTCTGTCGTAAATTTCTTTGCTTGAAGCAGCTGTCAATGTGCAGTTAAGGCTGCAGAAATACCTAACACTTACATAAGTAGATATACAATACTTATACACTTATGCACACTGCCCCCTTAGTGAAACAAATGCGATTGGGGGGTCTCTCTTGGTTAAACAAACTCTCTTAGAAATGGGGAAACTTATCATGTAGTGCTGTCGATCACTTAGGTGACCCATTGTGACCCACTCACGAATCAACAACTTCAACCCATGACCCTCTTACGAACCAATGGTAGAAACACACAACCCACTCATGATCCAGTGACAGCAACCCACAACCCAAAAGTGGGCCATGACCCAGTGGGTTGAAAAACACAGCTTTATACAGACCCAGTGTGCATATTTCCAAAACTCGAAAATGAGTACGTGCCACTCCATACCAGCAGTTCAAGTATGTGTACCGGTGACCCACACCAGACCCACAGAGCCTAAATTGCAGTGACCTGTATGTCTTTGTGTTCGACATATGGTTAATTTGTGCTGCGACATGAGATTTTCTGTTCACTTACTGCCAACTGCAAAAAAAGTCTATGTGGGACTTACAGATGGTCAAAATTTTCAGTAACTTTTGCGTAAGAAATGGCTTATTGTTCACGAGTGTCAGCAAGATTTATACATGAGGCCCAAGATTTGGATTGCACATTAAGATGGTCAGTCAGTCCATCGTTATGAAACCTGCTTAATCCAGTGTAGATGCCAAGGAAAATGGACTGGCATCCCGATAGGGACGGAGATGGAATTATTATCCGGTTAGGAGGCCAAAATGTAAGGACACCATGGAAGCATCTGCAACCCAGCTGGTTGGTGATCCTTATCCAAGTGAGGGTAAAATACTAATGGATAAACTGGACAAACATGGATGCCAAAGGCAGTTCAGTTCCCCAGAGTGGCATTTAGGGGTGGCAAGTGGGGCAACCGCCCCAAGCTCTGCATCTAAGGGGGCCCCAGTTTTGATGTTCACGTATCATGTTCGAGCTGATTTGTCAAGTTACATTCTCCAGTATATATATATATATATATATATATATATATATATATATATATATGTATATATATATATATATATATATATATATATGTATATATATATATATATATATATATATATATATATATATATATATATATATATATATATTTATATATATATATATATATATATATATATAATATATATATATATATATATATATATATATATATTCACGGCATTCGTAGTCTGTGTCACAATTTGATTGTATGGGTGGTTACCTACCAGGTAACGCTTGTGGTTGGCCAGCAATCTGCTAACATCCGCCACGGTGCCCTCAGTTTGTGAGGAGCAGATCTTATTTGACAGTAAACTATTTCAACCATATATATATTAGATGCTTCTAAGAGGAGCCCTTTTAAAATCCCTCTTCAAAGTCAAATTCCATACATGTACGTCTTTCAAAACATTCCATAGTCTGAAAATTAATGCATAAAAACATGTATCGCTAATGATAACCGGCTGACATGACATCCATGTGAGTTATGACTATGACATCCTGCATATCGAGACTCAGAGTAGACTTGCCATTTGGGTACATTTCTAGAAGAGACCCTGCTAATTTCCGCATGACACCACATCGCATGTCATGAATTATGAATTGCACTTTTTAATAGATTATATCATTATATTTTGATAAAGTCCGTGTGTTATCTTGTAAAAATTTAGCTGAATACTGTAATGAGAAAATCTGGTGTATGTTAACATTATTTTTATGAAATTCGCTCATTTGATGTAATCGGCCCTGCATGGCTGCCTCATGGTGGAAAGTTCTCTCCAAGCTGTTCCCATTTAGGACTCTTGCAAGGTTGCATGGGAATTGGAGTTTAGAAGAGCGGCCCTATTGGGGTCCTTTGGGTGTCCCAAGAGGGCACTGTTGGGGGAGGATCACCCTGCAGTGCTCCTGATGACCAATGCAGCAACACTGTAAGTATGCCTGGGTCCAGTTTAAAAGAAGCCCACCACATCTGCTGGGAGAGTCAGAGTTGGGAGGCAGAGGACAACACTCACTTGGAGGAAGGAAGAAGTGTTTTGTAATTGTGTATTTGTGCTGTGATCACTAGGAAACATTCTGGTGACAAATAAAGTCCTTTATTTGAACCCAAGACTGTGCTGGGTGATACTATGTTTATGGTTTAGGGCTCAGTGGTGCCCCCTTGTTCAGAATCATAGTGGGCTTGAGTTTATCCCAATAGTACTGGGCCACTGCCAGTTACCATAACATCCACGACTTTAAAGATGTGGAATTAAAACTGAGTATGTGGAGGATAACCATGCAAACTACTGTGCTACTGTGCCATCTGCATTAAGATGGTGTTTAAAGGAATTGTATTCATTAATGGGAGGAATGTGTGGTGCTGTGTGGTAGGGGTCCGTGGTGTTGCAGCATTTTAGATATAAAAATCAATGCAGATCAGACTACGGGGTGCAGGTGCAAGCTGATTGGTTGTTAACCTGTAGACTAGATCAGCTCAGCTATACCCCATTGACACTTAGTGGGTCATTAAGCTGAGAACCTGCACCCACAAGATGCATAGGGCCTGAGAAGGAAAGAGAAAGGGGGAACAAATGGAAGCAGTGAAGGATATCGAAGAAGTATGGCAAAGAAAATGAGTGGGTGGAGCCGGTATTGAGAAACCCCACAGAGCAGCTTGGTAAGAGGAGATCTAGAGGTGGACCAGATGGCTCCTGCTACACAGTGCAGAGCAGGCACAATCGAGGGTTCCTTGGGGTCTCGTGAACGGCGATGAAGATGGGCTGAGCACATCCTGAGATGGGAGTCGGGAGTGGACCACTTTCACCAAGATCTCAGCCCCCCCTAAGTCTACCTGGAAGATGGATGAGTGGGGCAACAATGGAAAGTGAGATAGAGAGAACACTGGGAAGGAGATAAAGGTAATTCTGGCTTTGATTTTATCCTTTGTTTTATGGAATACTTATTGTGATTTTGGGCGTCACTGTGGTGCAGTAAGGAGACCTGGGTTCACTTCCCGGGTCCTCCCGGCGTGGAGTTTGCATGTTCTCCCCATGTCTGCGTTGGTTTCCTCCCACAGTCCAAAGACATGCAGATTAGGTGCTTTGGCGATCCTAAATTGTCCCTAGTGTGTGTGTGTGTGCCCTGTGGTGGGCTGGCACCCTGCCCAGGGATTTGTTCCTGCCTTGCGCCCTGTGTTGGCTAGGATTGGCTCTAGCAGACACTCCTGACCCTGTGTTAGGATATAGCAGGTTGAAGAATGACTGACTGACTTATTGTGATTTATTTGACTTTTTAACTTCCTCACGAGCACTGAATATTATGGGATAACATATTTATTTGGATTATTTATTAATGAAGAACTGCACTGCACTTTGATTTGGACATTCTGTTGTTGCATAAGTGTCCTCATTGCCCTCATGAATAACGATGACCCAGGTTTAAGATAATGCCAAGGCCTGCGGGCAACCCGGGAATCAAAGGAAGGTAGTACAGTATGTTGGTTAGCACTGCCCCCTCACACCTATAGGAGATTTGCTCTGAGCTCTAAATCCAGGCTTGGTCAATGTGTAGGTCTCTGCAGGCTTTCTTCATGTTAATGTCTGCATTATTAATTGTTTAAAGCAGAGGCTTTTAAGAAATGATTCCATAAATAATATTGTTATCTTATATATAAACGTCTACGTGTGGAAGTACGTGTGTCTGTCCGGCCCAGAAGTGAGAGGTGGAGTCGGGGTAAGGGCTTTTTACAGCACCGGCTTACACAGCTAGTATCATATAATTATTATTTTAAAAAATCACATGCATAATCATAACAACCAGTAGAATATGCCCTGGAATTTGAATAATTATATTATCAATATATTTTTTTTTATTTTCTTGCCTGTGTTGTGTGGATTTTGTCAATAAAATTAACATGAAAAAGAAAACCCATAAGCCACAAAATAAAAAAAACAGAGCAATAAACTGTGGCAGAAAAAAGCTCAGAGGCTGGCCACAGCTTAACCAAAGTAGACATGATGCCCAAAATCAAACATTGCCAAGCCAGCATTAGTAACATAGCATTCAGTTTGTGGTTTGTAGAATAAACAGATGTGCAGTGCTGTAGGAGAAGCGTGATTATAAAATCTTTAACATGTTTACACTTCCTGGGGCCCAGAAAATGTCTTCTGTCATGTTACTGAAAAGAAAAACAAAAAACGCAACGTATGTTAAGAAATTTAAAGAAGGATGGTAGTGAGGCTTTACGCTGATTGCTTCTCTGTTTTAACAACCTGAGGTCAGGGTTAGCATGGTGAAGCCATGGTCACCTGAGTAAAAAAATGGATGAATGCATCGTTTGATCACAGTTATTAAAAGAAGTTATTTCTGGTTTTCTTCTAATATTCCCCCTTTATGCTCTTCTTCAGTTCTCCTTATCACATACTCAGATATCACCAGTTAAAACTGAACATCAACAAGACAAAAGAGCTGATGGACGACTCGTGGCATACCAAGGTCCCTCTGAGACCTGTTATCATCCAAGGGGAGGACGTGGCAAGTGGTGCCGAGCTACAAGTACCTGGGGGGTTTCAATAAATGACAAAATGGCATGGTCTGACAACACAGCGGCACTGGACAAGAAGTGCCAGAGCAGACTGGCCTTGCTAAGGAGACTCAGGTCTTTTGATGTGTGAAGCAAACTGCCCTAAATGTTCTACCAGTCCATGGTAGCCAGTGTGGAGTTCTACGCTGTGATCTCCTGGGGAAACAACTTGAGCTCAAAAGATGAAAAATGCCTGAACAAACTTATCAGGAAAGTCTGCTCCATCACAGGGCCAACCCTGGACACATTGGAAGCTGTTGTGGAAAAGAGGATGGTGGCAAAATTAAATGCTATCATGAAAAATCCTCCCTACCTCCTCCAGGAGGTGCTCTCTTGGTGCACTTTCATTCTACCACGATGTGCTAAGAAGTGCCTCTGGGGGTCTTTTCTGACCACTGCTGCCAAGCAATTCAGTATTTCCTCCAGATGTACTTGTTAAGATTTTGAAATATCAGCTCCACTCTTCAATGTGGTGCTGAGGTGTCACCGGCTGCACTCGGATCTCAATCCAGGTGGTTCGCCGTGTGGTGGGTGCGGCAACGTGCTGTAATCAGAGCATGTTCCCAAAAAATATATATTGATTTAGTTTGTGATGGATTGATTATTTGTCCTGTGAGTCTGTATCCTTGTTTTTTTATATTTCTGCTACTCTATGCTTATGTATTTCTCCATTGGATGAATAAAGTTAATCTAATCTAAATTAAACCTACTCCTGTAAAGTCAACATGGTGAAGTTTTATCCCTAGTGAAGTTCTAATCAAAACAGTACATAAAGGGTTACACTGATATATCTTAAATGGCTTTACGTGTAGTTTTAAATAAATTGTATGTACTACTGTATATACAGTGGATTCAGAAAGTATTCAGACCCCTTCACTTTCTGCACACTTTATTTTTTGTTGATTTAATTGATTTAATTCAAAATGGATAAATTTGCTGTTTTTGCCAATCAGTCTACACTCAATATCCCATACTAAGTGAAAGCATGTTTTCAGAAAGGTTTGCAAATATATTAAAAATCAAAATTGGAACACTATCATTCAGATAGGTATTTACTGTAGTGCTCTGTGTGGTTTAAGTCCAGGCTTTGAGTGGACCACTCAAGGACAGTCAGAGATTTTGTAGATAAGCCACTCCAGTATTGACTTGGCTGTAGCATCGATGTGCTGAAAGGTGAACCATCTCCCCAGTCTGAGGCCAAATGTACATTGGAGCAGATTTTCATCAAGGACCCCTCCGTATTTGGCTAGATTCATCTTTCCTCAAATCTGACCAGTCTCCTTATCCCAGCAATCCCACAGCATGATGTTTCCATCACTTTACTGTAGGGATGTTACTGGGCAGGTGGTGAAGAGCTCCTGCTCTTCACCAGACATACTGCTTGCCCAAAACATCCATCCATCCATTTTCCAACCCGCTGAATCTGAACACAGGGTCACGGGGGTCTGCTGGAGCCAATCCCAGCCAACACAGGGCACAAGGCAGGGAACCAATCCTGGGCAGGATGCCAACCCACCGCAGTTGTCCAAAACATCCCTAACCCTAATTCTAATTTTTGTCTCATCAGACAAAAGAATCTATAAATGCCATTTGGCAATTTCCAAGCAGGCTGTCCTATGCCTTTTACTCAAGAGAGTATTCTGTCTAGCACCCCCAATTGATGGACTGCTGCTGAGATGGTTATTCTTTTGACAGGGGGCATAAAGTGGATGTCAATCGATCTACTGAGGAGTACTTAGTGAGAGCAGAGCCAGCTAGCGAACACTTTATGAAAAGGATTTAGGAGTTGTAGTGGACTTAACATTATTAACTGCCAGACAGTTTGTACCTTTTGTGAAAGTGCTTATTTGATATTTGGACTTCAGTCTTCACACCTTATACACTTCATGTCAAAATTTTGTTGTTAGTACTAAAACATGAAAAAAGTTTGTCTTTTCGATATGTGTTCAACATTTCTTGCATTTCCCGTCATCCAACACTTACACAGATCTTTGTAGACATGGAACACACATGAAATGCATGTGTTCCAAATAACGATATATTATTTAGCCTATACAGCTCTAGGTACTACCTCACTCCCTGATAAACAAGGCTTGAGCTGGGAGAGGTTTTTGCCCATTCTGCAGCGATTATGGGACAGCAGGCTGCTTGCTGCTTGGGGCTTATCGATAAATTTACAAGACAAAAGACGTTGAACAGAGAGGTGTAAACAAATTTAAAGTGGGCCAGGTTTACGAGTTTTTTCGTAGGCTTTCGTAATTCTAGTGTTAAGAAAACTAACAGAATGTCAGGTTATACAGCGTCCTGATGTGTGGTGTTCAAGTCCAAGGAGGTTCTGCTCAGGCTTTATAACGCACTGGTGAGGCCTCATCTCATTTTGGTATCCAGGCTACAAAATTGACATAGCAACACTGGAGAAAGTCCAGAGAAGAGCGACAAGGCTGATTCCAGGACTACAGGGGATGGGTTAATGAGGAAAAATGAAAAGAGCTGAATGTTTTCAGTTTAAGCAAATGAAGATCAAGAGGAGACCTGTTTGAAAGCGAATTAGCCCAGTGAATCGTGATGGTGACTTCAAAATGAGTTAAGCAAAATCAGGGACACAGTGGGAAACTTGTTAATTTACACAAACATTAGGATGTTTTCCTTTACACAGAGAAACGTAAAGACATGGAATAAGTGACGGAGTAGTGTGGTAGACAGTAGTACTTTAGGAACTTTCAAAACTCAACTTGGTGTTACAATATTTTAAAAGAATGAAGTGGACAGGACTGGCAAGCTTTGTTGGCCCGAATGTCCTGTTCTCACCTAGATTGTTTCCAATGTTTTTAATGTTCTAGAGGTTTACCAGAGTCGCAGCTCAGGGATTGGCTGCAACATAGGAATTGTAAAGATAACTTCTATGAGCCAGGTTGCTAGTTAGGTGTTTTATTAATTTAAATGTGGGGCTGACATAAGCCATTTGTTTCTTCCTTTATCGAAGGGCTACTATTTTTACCTTACTTTTTGGTGGTGTGACTGGGTAAGTGCCCTGATGCAGAGGAAAGTTTTTTTGTTTGTTTTGCTTTTTGGTGTTTCTTTTAAAAGTGACACAGTGTGGGTTAACTGGCCGTGTCCTTCTGATCTTTGTGATTCCCACTTGTGTGGGGACTCAAGTGTATTTTTGAATCCAATCATTTTTCTCTTCATTGCGTATATCTCTCTATTATATAAAAAATCCTTCGATGCGACAAGAGTTTTTGGAGACAAGACTTTTTGGAAGAGAGATTTTTTTCAAGTCCCGTGAGACAAGACTTTTGCCTTGAGATTCTCTCAAGTCATGCCCTCCTCTCAAACATTTTCAAACAAGAACACGGTCCTCTAAACTCTCATTCGTGTGAATGCTTTTGTCAGACACAGTTCCTGCGCTCCCAGCTCTTATACATTTTAACGTTTTCCTCACTTAAAGTTGCCAATTAAAGAAGATGCATTATGTCCAAAACTTAATGAAGAATTTCATCACAAAGGGTTATCAACATAAAAAATGAGTACACGTGCAAATCTAGCACTGAGAAACGAGGAAGTCAAACCAATTAATGCCAAAAATGTAGACCGTTTACACATCAAATTGGTTAAATGCGTATCAATAGACTATGCTGAAACAGTTGGTGGTGATCGTGCGGAAGATGAAAAAAACAACTTACAATATCACAAAGAATATCTACAACTGTTAACAACGTCCGGTCTTACAATGCACGAATTACTATAGAAAGAAGGATGTATCCAAGAAAGGTAATGTAGTACATCTTCCGCAGATAACGTTAGACACCAAAGGAGATCTTCATATGCCATTTGTATTAAAACTTTAACAGTTTCCCATTAGAATAGCTTTTGAAAAGACAATTAACAAATCTCAGAGCCAAACATTCAAAAAAGTTCTTTTATTTAATAGAGAGAAAGAAATGAAATTCAATCACTGGCAGTTATACGTTGCGTTGATGCATATGTAACAATTCCCATGAAAATAAAAATCTGTTTAAATTGTACAACAGCAAAACCATACACGAGCAGCAGAACCACAAAGAGGCTAGCATGTAGCGCAGGCCAGGGGGTTGGCGAGAGAAGCGAGCAGGGGGTAAAGCCCCCTAGTTCTTCACTTAAATAAGTATCCTTGTGAAATGAAGTTGGGGTGGAATTAAAGCCACTTTCTTTTTTAACATCAGCTGTCTTTATTGTGCCATTGTTGATTTCTTTTTTGTTCTGTCTCTCACTATACCCTTGGTCCCGGTTGGCTCCAAGTTACCTATAAGCTGACAGTCCCCACCGCTGGATTTTGACACATTCTGCAGCACCAGAGTTTGATTCCAGTGTCCCCAGAATACCACTGGGTATTTTGCACATTGCTTTTACATTCTGTTATTTTAAGATGTAATTTGTCTGTTTGAAAAGCATCTGCTACTGTTTTATGTTAATTTAATTTGCAGCTCCTACGGTAAACAAGCTACATTTGGCTACAGCATAACGAGTTACATCTCAGTTTTACTGAAAGTGATTATTCTCAGCTCAAACACAGGAAGGAAGGAACACCATTAAAATAAATGTCAATTAGTACCCCAGACGTATTTCAACAAATGTCAGTCTTTCTAAATTGCAACTGGGAAAGTCTCCTTATGCCATATATATGGTTGTCAAAGAAGGGAAAAATAGGTTTTTATTACATAGTTGCAGGATTACTTAAATTGCTAAATGATAAATTGCAAAGACTTTAGAGATTGGGTGGCATATTGGCCTAATGTTTAGTGGTATCGCATCTCATCCAGCACTGTGGGTTTAAATTCCATGTCTAGTTTCTGACTTGGTGGCATCTGCACTTCTTCATGTATCACTAACTATTTCAGACTCCTTCACTTTCTGTGCACGTTATTGTGCTGCAGGTGGCACAGTGGTAACGCTGCTGCTTTCTAATAAGGAGATTGTCGGTTCGCTTCCTGGGTCCTCCCTGCATGGAAAGCTTTGAGTAGTGAGAAAAGTGCTACAGTATATAAATGTAAAGAATCATTGTTATTGATAAATATGCTATTTTTTACCCTTCAATCTACGCTCAATAACCCATAATGACAAAGTGAAAGCATGTCTTCAGAAAGGTTTGCAAATGTATTAATCAAAAGCTGAAGTCTCTCATTCATAGCAGTGTTCCGATCCTTTGCATTCACACTCCAGACTGTGGTCAGATAGATCCTATTTGCTTTTTTTTCCTTGTGATGCATCTAGAACATAATTGGAGTCCACCTATGGCAAATTGAACTGATTGGACATCGTTTAGAAAGGCACTCATCTGTATATAGGAGGTCCCAAAATTCACACTGCATGCCAGGACAAAAACCAAGCCAAGAAGCCCAAGGAACTCTCTGTAGACCTCTGTGATTAAATTATGGTGAAGCACAGAACAGGATAAGGGGATAAAGCCATTTCTGAAGCTTTGAGTGTTCCCAAGAGTACAGGGGTCTCAATAATTGTGAAATGGAAGAAGTTTGGAACCACCAGAGCTCTTTTATAGAATTGGCTGTCTGGTCAAACTGAGTAATCAGGCAAGAAGGGCCTTGGTCAGCAAGGAGACCAAAAACCCAATGGTCACACTAACAAAGCTTCAGAAGTCCTCTGCTGAGATGGGAGAACATGTCTGAAGGATGATCATCTGAGCAGCACTCCATCAAACAGGCGTTTATACTAGAGTAGCTAGGTGGAAGTGGCTCTTGAGTAAAAGGTATACAGTATAACAGTTTAAAAGGAGTCTAAGAGCATGAGCAAAAAAAGATTCTCTGGTCTGATAAGACAAACATTAAATGTTTTAGGCAGAACCCAAAGCACTATGGTGTTCCTCATCACCTGCCTAATACCATTGGTATGGTGAAGCATGGTGGTGTCATTATCATTCTTTTAAGGTGCTTCTCAGTGTCAGGGTCAGGGAGACTGGTCAAAATTGAGGTAAGGATGAATACAGCCAAATACAGAGAGATCCTTAAAGAAACCTTTCTAGAGAGTGCATTTGACCTGAGGCTGGGGTGACGGTTTATCTGTCATCGGGAAATTGACCTAAAGCATTCAGCTAAGACAATGCTGGATGGGCTTCTGATCAATTTTCTGACTGTTCCTGAGTGGTCCACCCAAAAGTCTAGACTTAAATCACATAGAACACTAAATACCTATATGATTGACAGAGTTCCTCCACAGTCAAATTGTTCTGAGGTAAAAATCAGTGCAAGGGGATACAATCATGTTTAAATCTTTCAGTGTTCCAAGGAGCACAGCAGCATTAATCATTGTGAAAAGGAAGAAGTTTGAAACCATCAAGACAAACTGAGCAAGAAGGGCTTTAGACAGGGAAGTGACCAAGAACCCAATGGTCACTCTAACAGAGCTTCAGAAGTCCTCTGCTAAGATGGGAGAACTTGTCACCAAGGCGACCATCTCAACAGCACTTCATCAATTGGGAGTGCTAGACATAATCTACTGTTGTGTAAAAGGTGTATGACACCCCGCTTGGAAATTACCAAATAGCATTTAAAGATTCTCTGGTCTGATGAGACAAAAATTGAACTATTTAGGCAGAACACTATGACTGGCTAAGGCCATATTTGAGGGAAGGATGAATGCAAGTTAATACAGAGAGGTCCTTGAAGAAAACCTGCTCCAGAGTTCATATGAACTTAGACTATGGTAATGGTTCATCTTTCAGTATGTCTATCACCTGAAGTATCATAATAAGGTGGCTTTCTGTGGGAATGACCAAGTCTGTTACTAGGGTGGTCTACTCTCGCACCTTAAGATTAACACACAGTGTGACGGACAGCTGGGACTCTTAGAGAGAGCTTGCATGGATTACTATCTCCTCCAGAATGGCAGAGGGCAGCCCCCCTGGCTTGATACAGTGCTACGTACTTGCAGCTTGTAATCTTAGCCCTGCTGGGCTCTGTGGTCACCACAAGGGGTGCAAGAACTGCTGAGCCCATTATTGCAGGACTTCTACCACACCCGGAAGTGTTGCCAGAAACAAAGTACAAGACACCTGGAACACTTTCAGTGTGTTCTATAAAAGCAGCCACCTTGCTCCATTTGGTGATCCAGAGTCAGGAGGAAGATGGATGAAACTTGCCAGGAGGGGTGGAGGTGGAAGGACGGAGAGAGAGGATGAGAAAGAAGGCAAAGACAAAGTGTTGTGTGCTGTATTGTGCTTATTTTGTGCTTGTGTACTATGCTGGAAGGTGGGAAGCAGTTTGGGAAGAGTTTCCCACAGTTTGATAAAAGCCTGTGTTGTGCTGGACTTGTGTCTGTGTCTGTTGTGTCGGGTGTTTGAGAAGCGAGCACCCCCTGGTGGCCACAACAGATACACATACACACAAAGGGGTCCAATGAACACAGTCCCAGGTGAAACCCTAAATGTCAGTCACCGTGCAATATTCTATTTTCTAATTACCTTCATTTTCATACATAGATATCCTTAAACAGACAATGATGCATTAATACGTCTCACAATATTCTATAGGAATCTCTACTTAATAAATTCTTTTAAAATGCTGTCAATTACTTTCTGAGGAATTTTCCATTCAGACCCAAGCCACTTTGCAAAACAACTTTACTTCTTGTGCAGGTCCCTGCATTTTTGTCATCATTTTTTGCCCATCCTGTAGTATGCATAGACTTTATGAGCTCATTTAATACTTGAGTGAGCATCTTTTCACTCTACCCCTGTTATCAGAATGTCATCTATATAATGAAAATATGTAGTACCCCCTAGTACTAAAATTAGCCAAATCCCTAGCCACTAAACCATGGCACAGAGCTGGGCTATGGAAACTATACTGTTTATCTTGCCAGGTAAAAGCAAACTCGTCTTGTGACTCAGCTGCTATGGGAATAGAGAAGAAGAAGCATTTGCCAACCCTATAACTGCATGCCAGTGCCCTGCTTTTTCCATCATTTCCAAAATGGCTGCTATAGCTCTGTGATGTCACGCTTTCTTTGCAAAGCATAACGGGGCACTGGAAAAAAAAAAGTATGCCTAAACTTGTACTACTCATCATTAGTTAAATTGCAGTTTAATTGATGACATGAATTCCAATAATCATCCAAGACAAACTAAGATCCCGGAACATAAAGTACACCAAGGCCTTCTCTGCATGTTACAGGAACACTCTGAGCAGTTTAACCAGCTAAGATTAAATGAGCAGCTAACCTTGTCAGATTAAAGAAATACCAGAGAACATTTGTAGAAGACCTGGGTTCGCTTCCCGGGCCCTCCCTGCGTGGAGTTTGCATGTTCTCCCCGTGTCTGCGTGGGTTTCCTCCGGGCGCTCCGGTTTCCTCCCATAGTCCAAAGACATGCAGGTTAGGTGGATTGGCGATTCTAAATTGGCCCTAGTGTGTGCTTGGTGTGAGGGTGTGTTTGGGTGTGTCCTGCGGTGGGTTGGCACCCTGTCCTGGATTGGTTCCTGCCTTGTGCCCTGTGTTGGCTGGGATTGGCTCCAGCAGACCCCCGTGACCCTGTGTTCGGATTCAGCGGGTTGGAAGATGGATGGATGGATGGATGGACATTTGTAGAAGCTTCCTTACATACACATTATTACTTGCGATTCTGGCAACTGCCTCTTTAAACACCAAACCATGCTTTTTTTCTTTCACTGCTGAAGTTTAACCATGTAAAGAGAAAATAAAGTAAATGGATGAAATGAAAAAAATTACAGCTTGAGGCAGCAATAAAAGACGTGTTGCCTTGGGTGGGCACTTCTTTACTCTACCATTCCCTATGAAGCCATTAAATTGCATCTTTTATCTTTGTCCACTTTTCCTGCACTACAGAGCTTGCCAATTCAACCTTGATAAGAGACCTTCAATTACTCATAAACCTGTGAGGACAGAGGCTCCCTTTATGTCACAGATAGGCTCACATGATCTCGCCACCCGCTATTCAAGTCTAAAGCGGGACTAATTCTCTGAATTGTTTCCGGCTGCCTTGCCAGTTCTGTTGGAATGTGTTTAGTTGGTTGATAGTGTATTGTGTCAAGATAGTCTTTCAAAGGCATTGATATAAATTAATTATACTGCATGACAGACGTCTCCAATAATGGTAGCCATTTGTGCCATGAACAATGGCACAAATACCATCATAAGTCAGTTATTGAACCAAAGCATGTAGGCCAATTCTCCCCTTATTGAATGATCATTATCTGTGCTTAATATTTTTAACCCTGTTAAAACAAAGATTATCTCCATTCAAATTCTTTACATTTTAACAGACTGTTTCTTTTTCCTCATAGGAAGTGATTCAATAAATAATACACTTTACTGCACTAACAATCCTGCTAAGTCATGATTCTGTTAGTGGATGTGCTAAAAGGGAAAAGCAACTGGGCAGCTTCTCTTTGCAATACATGTATTAGGAGATGTCAAATTACAAGTGACAACGGCAATGACATCATCAAAAAACAAGCATTTGAAACCAAGGATGACCAGGTAGTCCCTGGGCCTGCAGCCTTCCCACCATAAAATGATCCACAAGGAAGGGACTAATCATAGTAATGCACACATAGCCTCACATGCCTAACCCTCCATCCTGTACAGCAGAACTTAGTCTATGCTCTCTATCAGGACTGTGAAAATTCGGCTTATAGGTAATAAAGTGACCCTTTAAGGTCTATCTCATTTTTACTGTTTTTGAACTCTGCGTGTTTGTTACATGAAACTGGACTTTACCTGAAGCATTTTCTATCATTTTTTTTCAGCAGAGGTTGTACTCTTCAAAAATGACTATTACCTGAGTAGAGAGAGCAAGTTACTATTTATCTATTCTTTTTACCCCACAATTGTAAGTGCCAACATAATGACAAGATACTTAGTTATAATACTTGGTAATAACAATTTGAACTTGTTGTTAAAGTTGAAATAATCTTGAAATAACACACTACTTTTACATCATATTACAAAATGTCCGTGAATGTTCAGAAGCATTATCTGTCTGACCAAAAACTGAACTTTGTAACCTGGAATGTCTTAGGCCTTAATCATGATCTAAAGAAAAAAATGTATTTTCCCACCTCACAGGCCCATAGGCTAAGGTAGTATCTTTACAGGAAACTCACTTAATAGGTAAAGTCCAATTTTGATTGCAAAGAGATTGGATTGGCCAAATGTTTCTCTCCAGAAATATAAAGAAAACCAGAGGTGTGGGAATTTTAATACATAAAGCAATTCCATTTGTAGCGTCAAATGTAAGATCTGATCCTGAAGGGTACTATGTCATGATGACTGTTAATTAATTTATTTAATTTTGAAAAATATATATGAAAATAATGTGAATGTTTGAGATTTTATCCAAAACCTATTCATGTCAATTCCCAATTTGAACACTCTTAACAATACAATGGCTGGAGATTTTAATTGTATTTTAAATTCCTGGATAAATCTTCAACTAAAGTGACATTTACAGTACATCTAATACCACAAAGGCAATCACACAGTTCGTAATGGGTCATAATTTATCAAACCCATTGAGATTCTTAAATCCAAATTCAAGAGAATATTCCTTCTTCTCACCGGATCATCATAGCTATTTAAGAATTTAGTGATAATAATATATTGTTTGCTATCAAATCTTATCTGAAAGAAGTAAGGCTTATAACACAACAGCAGGAAGACCAGAAGTGGATTTTAAATAATTACAATTTTCAGAAGCCTTTACTTAATCAGTCTCAATTAATAAATGAATTGTACAGTGATAAAATCATAAGTTCATGAAGTCAATATTAATCCATGTACAGGGTATTTATTGTGAATGTCTTTCTTGCATGTGCTATTTTACCTCAAAACATCTGTCTTCCTTGTCTGGAAAATCTCAAAAGAATATGATTAACATAAAACATGAGTTCTATTATGATCGCTGATGTTTATATGTTTTTTGAGCTTGTTCTAGTGATTGTTCAGGACTATTATATGCATAGTTAGGGATATTTAAGTACAGAAAATCTGAATCTGTGGTCTGTCTGACAAAGTTGAGTGTTTGTTTATATTCTACCACAACACCATTTTGTTTTTGTCACAGGCACTGCTACTCTAAGAACATTCTGTTGACCATTTCCATAGAAACCCATCTCAGAATTGCCTGAGCTGCTCTCATTAGTGACGTCATACAAGCAAGGTCATTCAGCTCTGTGGTATCTGAACTTTATGGATAACAAACCTATTCTTTGGAATAATCTCCACTTATCTTTTCAATTCCTGGTTATAAACTCTTGCTCTCATGTTTTGACTCTGAATGTTTCTATCTTCTGTTTCTCTTTAGACAGAACACATTCATTAACATGTATGTAAAGAATCATGACTACAAATAAATGGATAAATAAATACTTTATTAATTAATAATACTTCATTAAATACATCCTCTTACATGGTTTTTGGTATAAAATTCAGTCCCAGACAAATGTCAACTTAGGGATCAGTGGACTCACCAACCCAGAGAACAAATTATTTTGGACTCTTTATGTTTACTGTTTCCATAATGGCTGTTTCGCAATGGGAATTTTGAGTTTCTCATTTTATTCAGTAGCCCAAATTTGCTGAGACATATCAATGCCTTGCCGTTTGTTTTACCAGATTAAGAGCAAATGGCAAAATTCAACCTGCTGAAAAAACACCAATGTGCCTGCCTGGCATTCAGCCTTTTTACACTTTTATAAATAAGTGAGGTTTTTGTGGTCAGTAAAAGTTAAAAATGGGAGTTTAAAACCTTCTAGCCAGTATTTCCATTAGTGCTAATTTTATAACCCATAACTTTTAATTTCCCGCATCATAGTTTTACATGCTAATGTTAGTCTTTGGGAAAACAAGGCACAGTGGTACAATTTTCTGGTAACAGGTTAAGTTCAAGATAGCAGCCAACCTTACACCAATGCATCAAACTTTGACTTTGGATGTTAATGGATTAACAGGATGATTTAGAATGGGAACATAAGTAAATCATTTTCTAAGAGGATCGAAAGCCAGTTGAGCCTCATCAGTATCAGCAAATGTATTGTGTGTTTTCTTTGTTAAAGGGTTATTAATGAAGCAGAAGAAATTTCTGAGGAAATGTTGATATTACTTTGTCAGTCCTATTATACAAAAAAAAATATTAAGCTGATTTGGATTATTTAAGATTGTGAAAGGAATAAGTATGGTGGATTTGAACAAGAAAATGGGGGCACAGATAGAAACATGTTAAGGAAACATGTCAGTTTCAAACAAACTGGAAGGAAGTTAGGAAGTGTTAGGAAGTTTTTCTTCATACAGAGCTCCATAGAGTAGAGTCCAAGTAGTGTGGTGGAGAGTAGGACTTTTGGAGACCTGCAAAACTAGACTTGATATTATTATGGAGGACCTAGGTGAACTGGCTTGGCGAGCTTTGCTGAGTTGAAAGGCCTGTTCTCATCAAAAATTTGTTTGCCGTGTCAGCCCTAAACTTAACAACTGTGGAGTCTTATTTATTCTTTTATTTCTGAGTGTGCCAAATTACCTTTGAAGCTTCTCAAGTATACATGGACATAGATGGGAAGTTGTTAAGGGTATATTTTGCACAAACATTAAAAATCTATTCTTCACACAGAGAACCATAGATGCAATTACCAAGTAGTGTGGTAGATAGATTAAGACTTTGGGGACATTCTGAACCTGATTTGTTGTAATTTTGGAGAAATTACTTGAATATGATTGACAAGCCAGTCGATAATTTCTTTAACTTTGGTAGACTCCTGAAACCAAGGTCTTGTAGTCTCACATTGTAGAAATAATATAGAAGTCCGATGAAATTCAGACATTTGAAGTCTAATATATTAAATGTATTGAGACATTACTGTGTTTCAGCTAGTATGACTGGAGTTCAAATTCATGTTATAGGTCTGTTTTGTTCATTTTTGATTCTTTTATTTATGTTACTGCTACTTTAGTTAATTCTTTGCATTATTCTTTGTTTTTGATTGTTGCTGTGTATGTAAGCTGCATGATTATGTTCTGTGTCTTTTGTGGATGGTTCTCCCACAAGAGGGGCTATGTGCCAATCACCTCTAGGAACTGTCCTTTGCCCTATAAATCTGAAGGGTCTCCCATAGTTCCTGACAGTTCATTTCAAATGGACTAGGGATTGGGTCTTTACTTGTGTTTTGCTGTGCTTGGTAACTTTTGTGATTGCTGAATTTTTGAACCGGTGCTGTTTTTGACTTTGTTTAGGATTCTGTATTGGGAATGTGTTTGACTTGGATTGCTGTGCCTTTTTGGGTAATTCCATTTTGTGCTCCAAGGAGCTTCTTGTACCACAGGACATTTTGATTAATAATAAATATTTTACTTTATAATGATTTTGTGTTTGAATATTTATCTTGCTGGGGTTTACAAGTATATGCCCCTCTAGTGAGCATTACTGGAAGTGCTTTCTGGGACTTCTGTGTCTTGGAACTCCTAGTCTATAACAATTTTCTCAAACATGTATTTTATTAGTGCTTTACTCAGAAGAAAAATGAATGTATTGTATGTATAAATTAAAACATACAATTTAGGAATTTTACAAAATGTACCTTTTATAAAGGACTAAAATGCTTTTAGTGTTTTAACTGATAAATAGTGACCTGGGGCCTCATGTATAAACAGTGCGTAGACACAAAAATGTTTTGCTTAAGCCCATTTCCATGCTCACATCGCGATGTATAAACCTAAACTTGCTGTAAAGCCACGCACATTTTCACGCCAGCTAAATTCTTGGTGTACACAAGTTCTCCTCTCGGATTTGCAAACTGCTGGCACCCAGCGTAAAGGCAGTGCTTTGTATCCTGTGTTTTCCCTTTCTTTTTTAGATCCACATCCCTGACGTGGCTTTATCAAATGCACTCAACCACATATTGTTTATTAGTTTAAGGCATCTGATTGTAATTAACCTGTAACAATATAATGGTCCACTGAATAGCCAAACTATTTCAAATACCATAGCTGCTTTAGCGTTGTTCCTCTCAATGCACCACTCAGAGTATTTATCCCACTGTATCTGAGTGTGGAATCACAGCTCTACAGCATCTGATTGGTGTGGCGGGTGGCCAGGTCCCATGCCTGGCTGGGACGCCCCTTCTATATATGTTCTGGGGGAGCAACCATGGGCGTCTCAGTACCTCCCCCGGGACACTTGGTGGCCACCTCCCTGGCTGACGATGGCGCCTCATTTTCCCGCAGGGCTCCATGGGAGATGGAGTTCTCCCCAGCCCTGTTGGGATCTATGGTGACCGCCAAGGGTTGCTGCATGCTTCCCTGAGCCGGCCTGGACGAGTCTTCAGCCCCGCCCGAAAGTGCAATCAGAAACAGGTGATCAAGCACCAGGAGCACTCAGGAGCCAGAATCGGGAGGAAGAGGATGAGGTTGCCAGGGAGGAGTGGTGGTTCAAGAAGGAAGTGTGATTTAAGTGCTTTTGGGACTGTGTTGTGTTTGTGGGTACAGGGAAGGTGTAGCCCACAGACGAACAAAAATAAAAGCCTTTGTGTGTTTTACACATGCTTCTGTCTGAGTCTGTGCCCGGTTGGGCGCTATACAGCATCTAATTCACATCAGAAAGAGAATTATCGATATACAGCATCAAGCACACACTGCCTCAGCCATGCACACAGTCTATTTGAACTTCTTTCATATGATAAACACTTCAGAGCCTTTCCTGTATAGACCTCGTGGTTCAGAAACAGTTTCATCCCAAGAACTATAAACGCAATCAATCAGTCCATCAAGTGCTTATTTGTATACTATACTTCCTTAGAAGGCTGGCGTCCTTCAACATCTGCAATAAGATGCTGCAGATGTTCTATCAGACGGTTGTGGCGAGTGCCCTCTTCTACGCGGTGGTGTTCTGGGGAGGCAGCATAAAGAAGAAGGACGGCTCACGCCTGGACAAACTGGTGAGGAAGGCAGGCACTATTGTAGGCATGGAGCTGGACAGTTTGACATCTGTGGCAGAGCAACGGGCACTGAGCAGGCTCCTGTCAATCATGGAGAATCCACTGCATCCACTAAACAGTGTCATCTCCAGACAGAGGTGCAGCTTCAGCGACAGACTGCTGTCACTGTCCTGCTCCACTGACAGACTGAGGAGATTGTTCCTCCCCCACACTATGTGACTCTTCAATTCCACCCGGGGGGGGTAAACGTTAACATTATACAAAGTTATTGTCTGTTTTACCTGCATTTTTTTATCACTCTTTAATTTAATATTGTTTCTTTATCAGAATGCTGCTGATAGAGTATGTGAATTTCCCCTTGGGATTAGTAAAGTATCATCTTACCATCTTAGTCAGTCACCTGAGAGGACTCTAGTCTGAAGAAAACTCTATCTATCTATCTATCTATCTATCTATCTATCTATCTATCTATCTATCTATCTATCTATCTATCTATCTATCTATCTATCTATCTATCTATCTATCTATCTATCTAATTTGTACTACATGTAAATCAATGGAAGCAATAATGAGCAGTAACTGGTATGGATGCGCAAGAATCAGATTCATAATAATAATAATAATACATTTTATTTATATAGCACCTTTCCCATGCTCAAGGCACTTGACAGAGTTTAAGATAAAATGGCAGGGTATACAGTATATAGCATTGTACAAACCAGTCAGTAGAAGAGGTAGTTGGGACAGATGTGGGTTGGAGCAGTTTATTAACTACAGAGAACAAAACCGTTGGGTTATCATGGCCACTTTCTATTCTTCCATAATGGATGTTCTTGGCAGCAGTTAGTGCTTCTCTGTAAGCTCTTTGGTGGTCAGAGAAAGCCTGGATGTGCACAGTGAGGCCAGTCTTATGTGACATTCTCTCAAGGCGTTGGCCAGCTGCTTTCATAGATCGCAATTCTGAATTATACCAAGGAGCTGAACGCTTAAATGAAACCTCCTTATGTTTTAAAGGTGCTGTTTTATCTAATGCTGAATGAAGAGCTGAGTTATAGTGGTCAACAAGACTATCTAGTGTTGACAGAATAGGTGCACACAGTAAAAGATCAGAAATGGATCCAGAAAGAATAGATGGACAGATATTTTTAAGGTTTCGGTAAGAAATTTGTTGTTTACAGATAAGAGGAGGGAGAGATAATGAGACAGTGAAAAGCACTGCTTTATGGTCAGAGAGTCCCAAATCAGTGCTGTAAATGTTGGCAACAAATAATCCAGAAGTGCAGATCAGATCCAATATATGACCACCAGAGTGGGTGGAAAAATCAACATG
Source organism: Erpetoichthys calabaricus (assembly GCF_900747795.2). Lineage (NCBI taxonomy): Eukaryota > Metazoa > Chordata > Cladistia > Polypteriformes > Polypteridae > Erpetoichthys > Erpetoichthys calabaricus. The sequence goes on along the minus strand of NC_041411.2, from coordinate 38,201,803 downwards.
TTGTGTCAAGTCAATACAGTCCATTAAGGATAGGAATTAATTTCTCAGTTTAGATGTGGGGATGTCAATATGGATGTTGAAATCACCAAGAAGAATGACTCTCTGGGAAAAGGAACTTAAGTGGGTTAATAGTTCAGTCAGATCAGATAAGAAGGATGCATTGTATTTTGGAGGACGATAAAGAACAACGGGACAGGAACTGATTCTGTTATTAGTTTAAGAGCCAGGCACTCAAAAGACAATGGACAATCAATTGGGATTCGTTTGATGTTTAAGTCTGCTCTGATAATTACTGCAAGCCCACCGCCTTGTCTAGAGCTGCGAGACTCTGTGTGGAAAGTGAATCCAGGTGGAGTCACCTCCATGAGACACTGTGATGATGCGGGTTTGCTGCATGCTCCCGCCTGCTGTCCGGGAGCCCTTAACCCGACACTGTCAGTAATGTTACCGATGAGCTAAGCAGTGAGGCAACAACATAGCAAGAGGATGGTGCAAAAGTGTCAAGTGCTTTTATTCAATAACAGAACAAAACAGTGTTCAAATAAATAAAGTGCAGTGCTTCAAATCTTCAATAAATAAATAATCCATAAAAAAGCGTGAAATTGTGGAGGTTAAAATCCATTAGAAAAATCTCTTCTTAAAAACAACAAGGTTAAAATAACACAGGAAGCATTCCTTTTTTAAAAAAACAACAACAAGCCCAGTGTCTCCTTTCCTCTGGCAGCTCCCTTGCTTCACCCTTCAGAGACGTAAATTCATTTGGTTTTTGCCAAGTCTACCCGTTAGACACAGTATATCAAGTTTAGTGTCGGTGATGAATTCTGACAGCACCAATGCTTTGCCATTAAGAGATCTCGAGTTAAACAGTGCAATATTAATTAGTTAGTTTTTGCACAGAGCCGTGATCTGGGTTTATTTTCACATAAAATAAATTCGGCACACTGACACTTCTATTTCCAGGGCCATGAGAAGGACGGTGTATTCCTGAGCAAATGCCGCCGGTGGTCTTTTCATTCGCAGCCCGGCAGTGGCAGCGACCTGACCCGCAATGTACATATTTCGGGCACCGCAAAATCCTGGCGTCTTTTAGGATGTTCCATTCATAGCCAGTTGTGCACAGTTTGTCATTGTTATTTATGCAATTTGTCATTTATTTCTTTGCTTATCACGCTGTTCTGCTTGGCTAGCAATCACCCTTTGCTTCATGTGACATTATGAAGTGGGTCGTAGTTGTCAGTGTGACAATGTGCATCAGTTTGTGACAAATATTCTCTATTAAAGGATGCCTAATGACACAGTTCATGCTGCTAGCTGTTCTGATTTATTTAGAATTCCAGACTCTAATTTAAAAACATGTTGGCAAAACTGTTTGCTTCTTTTTTGTACTATTTTTAACTTTGTCTGCCCGTTTTCCTCTTTTTTTTTAATTTTTTTGTGCACATGTTGGTGTTTTTATTATACTCTTTAGCAGCTACCCTATGTAGGCAAAGTACTCACACCATTTTCATCTGTTTAGTCTTTGCTTTTTTTCCTAGCTTAGTGTTAGGGTCTGTGTGTGGAATTCAGCAAAATATTATTGTTTCTTTCATTACAAGTAAGCCCGCTATTCGCTAGCGAATCGGAAATCCAAGAATGGCAATCAGTTTCTGTTCCGTCCGATATTTGGTTGGATGACATATCATGGAGGGTGGGTGTGTCTGGGGAAATGTCATTTAATTAAATAAGCATATCTGTACTAAAGCGGTTTCGTTTTGTGGAGACGTGATTCTGTTGCCTTTGCTGACACCGACTGCTGGCAGAGTGGAGCACAGCAAGTTAAGTTTACAGGTTGTGGTGTTCGTGTGCCAGCCACTGAGTCGGAGAAGCTGCTGGGATTTAGTCTGTGACTGTTATGTGATCTATATTACTGGCACAGTGGATTAGAGCAAGTGTAGTGAACAGGTTGTGTTGTTTGGGCGCCACCTACTGATTCTGGGAAGCCGCTGCGTTTGACTCTGGGGCATGCGCCACAGTGCAGTACGTATGCGCCTCGGTGGGAAGCCACTGCGTGATGAAATATCATGGAGGGTATATGCGGTGGTGTGGGCGGTCGCGTCCGGGCAGCTGTACAACCTGGCGTGCACGCTTTACCTCAGGTTTAGTTCACAGGTCGTAGGCATGGTAAAGTTTCCATTTAATTCAATAACCCTATTTGAACTAAAGCGGTTTCTTTGTGTGGGCGCCTTCGTTCATTGTTTGTATCCATGACTGTACAGGTTGTGTTGTTTGGGCACCATCTACTGACTCTGGGAAGCCACCGCGTTTTGGGAAGCTGCTGCGTTTGACTCTGGGGTGGGTGCCACGGCGCAGTATGTTGTGTTATTTGGGCGCCACCTACTGACTCTGGGAAGCCACTGTGTTTGACTCTGGGGCGGGCGCCGCCGCATTTTGGGAAGCCACTGCGTTTGACTATGGACTCTGGGGCGGGCGCCAAGGCCGCAGTGCGCATTTCCTCGGTGCGTCCGCCGTGCATAAATTAACTGTGGTTTAGTAATATAGATGAACAGCTTTGTAGCATATTTACACTATTTTTCTCATGTTTGCTAATTGTGACAATAGGCTGCTAACCAGATAGCTGTGAGCAGCTAATTTATACTGAAGAGGCCTTATTAATGTTAATGGAGGACACAGAGGCATCGTGTCGTGTGAGCAATGATTAATCTGCATCTTGTTCAGGTGTCTTTCTCCTGCCAGCAAAAATAAACTGCAACTTTTTATTTTGGATGATTATTCATACTAGTCTCCCAAATGAGTCAATGGAAAAGCATGTTGGTGCACTTGTTGGAATTTTTGATATCTGATAGCTGTGCTACAAACAAAATTAAAACTGTGTCTATAGAAAGTTGAAATATTAAACAGAGTGACTATGTTGGGGGGTCAGCTGGTTTCAGGGTGTGCCATTCACTCTGCACATTTATAAGGGAACAAGGGGTATAAAATGGAAAGTCTCACACAGGTCTAAATGAAAAAGAATATTTTGTACATACTTTAATTATTTGAACAAATTTCACTTAAGGGGAAATTAATGCTTTATATAACACAAATAACTTTCTACAGCCTGCTTTTATTCTTTTGTGATATGCGGTACATTACAAGCAGGTGTTTTCATTTAAGCACAACCAAGTTATGGGTGGCATCAATTTCCACACAGATTATTGGAGCCAGTACTTTCCATCATTTAAGAGAATTTTTAGAGGAACGGAAGTGACCTGTGTTTGAAAGCAACACATTCCAGCATTCCCTCCACCGCAGATTTCCTGACCTTTATCCACAAGCATCTGCAATGTCAGTCTGATGCCATTTATAGAATTCATTGGTGAATTTTATTTTGCCACAATTATGAAATTTGGAGAAAACAAAGTAGTTTCCAACATTGGTAAACGGAAATTAATAACTACGTATTTACTGTGGTTCACTACCTTTTGGGAACGATCGTAATTCACTTGTGCTCAGTTGTGAGCAGCAGCATTTCCTTTGGATAAGAGTGCACTGTTCATCCTCAGAGAAACAAGGACATCCAAGATTATGGAGATGAGGCAGATCATAAAGGATGATAAAGATATCGTTCAGGTGGTGTAGAAGAGTCCAGTCTTATGGTTATATCCTTAATGACAAGAAAAAAAAAATACTCAACATGTTAGCCACCAGACTATAGAAGATCTGGACAAGCTGCTGTCTGTCACATTGTACCATTACAGATACATACATATTTGAATGCCAGGACTCAAGGTTTCCTAGCGAAATACCCAGAGCACCTCACTCCGTCCACCAGCTTGCCTTCTTCCCATATTGCATCTTGCTGCAATCTCTTCCTTAGGTACCCACATACACCCAGCTATCCACATGATCTAAAAGAAGACATGAATAACCTTTTTTCATTGCTTCATGATTCAGTTCTGATGCTCACATCCCCATTGTAGGCACCTTCTGGCGAGTCAGTGTGGGCACTGTGACTGCTCTACAGCCATACAGCCTCATACACAGCAAGCTAAGATAAACTGTGTGCTCTGAAGCCTTTCTCTAATGGCCAGTATTAAGTTTCTCAGCAATTTGTGCTATAGTAGCACTTCTGTGGGATCAGACCAGATAAACTAGTCTTTGCTCCAGACACTCATTAATGAACCTTAGGCACCCAAGAAATGGTCTCCGGTTCACTGGTTATCTTTCCTTGGACTGATTTTGGTAGGTACCACCCACTGCATACTGGGATCACCCCAAATGATCTGCTGTTTTAGAGATTCTCTGACCCAGTTGTCTAGCCTCACAAATCGGATCTTGTCAAAGTCATTCAGATCCTTATACTTGGTCACTTATTCTGCTTACAACACATCACATTCAAGAATGGACTGTTCACTTCCTGTCTAATATATCCCACTATTTGACAGATGCCATTTAAATGAGATAAGCAATGTTATTCACATCACCTCTCAGTGGTGTTAATGTTATGGCTGATCAGTACAAGTTTGAAGGAGAATTTTAATATCAGCTCTGAGCTTAACTGGAAGCTAGTGCAGTAACTTGAGAGTGGTTGTACTTTCTAGTTCTTGTAATTTAGTATTTTGAATTAACTGAAAGCTGCATAAAGAACAGATTGAACAGCTGGTGAATAATACACTGCAGTAGTCAGCCCTACTAGAAATAAATGTATGAATTCATGAATTGTATAAGTCATAATAAACATTTCTCATTGACAAGAAAACACTGCTCTTACCTAAGGAGCATGTATAGCCCCTAGGGACTAACTTTTAATTATTTACAATATAAATGTGGCTGCAGAAATTGGGCTTGATTTTAGCGTCTTATGAAGAATGCTGCCCTTCTTTACCACAAAGATCTTCTTATATATTACACTACCGTGGCTGTCTGTCTGTCCAGTATTTTAAATCACCTGTAGCTTGCAAACCATTTGAACTACTGAACTGAAATTTGGTACACATATACTACGTGACGTCTACTATCCAGTTTCATGGTGATGATTGAAGGTTATTCCTCTTTTTATTTTTATTTAATTTTATTGTAGAATCAACTCTTGGCAGCGGCCAGCAGGGAGGCCATGAGGCGCATGCGTACGGGTGCCGCTCTCATCCCCACCACCTTCTCCGTCACTTCCCTTACCTCTTCATATCTTAAATCATTCTTGAGGCAGATTGAAGACTTAATTGCCAGCTTAAGTGAAAAATTAAGGAAAACGTACTAAGTAATTGCAACACAAACACTGACTTAATCATTTTTAATGCGAAAAGATGCCGACAAAAGAAGAGAAGCAGCGGGCCGCTAGAGTGGAGAAAAGAAGAGCTGCTCAGGAAGCAGCAAGCGCATCAACCTCTGAGCAAATGAACGGTAAACGTACAGGGAAAGAGGATGAAAATTATAAATGCTCAAGTCAAATGTAGTCACTGCACGCAGTGCGTCGTTACTGGTGTTATTATATTTTGAAAGGTGGTGGTGCATTTGCTGCTCCTTTTCAAATTAGATGTTTGATAGGTAACTAAAATATCTGGTCAGTGTTTAATTTATCTCTTTACTATCTGTGAATTTCCATCCATCCATTTTCCAACCCGCTGAATCCGAACACAGAGTCACGGGGGTCTGATGGAGCCAATCCCAGCCAACACAGGGCACAAGGTAGGAACCAATCCCAGGCAGGGTGCCAACCCACCGCAGATCTGTGAATTTCATTAACAAATTGATTTCTATGTGCATTGAACTACGTCCCAGCAGTCCTGTAGTCTATAATGGACATGACAATAAAGGTGCCATATTCCATGATCCTAGCCTAGTCTTTGCCACAGACTTTCATGAATGAGCCTAGGGCACCCAAGACCCTGTTGCTGGTTCACCGGTTGTTATTCCTTAGACCACTTTTTGTAGGGACAAACCACTGCATACTGCACATCCATTTCCAGATCTTGGACCTACATCTACGACTGTGTTTTCTATAAACATTGCACCAGTTGTAATATTGAGCAGATCACACATGGTGACACCACACCCACTTCTTCTTCCTTTTTATGAATTTATTTTTTTAGAGGTGCAATTTATTTTACTTCATATGCATACTTGTGCATGCACTCTGATGGTTTGATAAACATGTGGCTGTTACTCTGTCTATATTCAGCAGATTGTTTAGTACAACCCACGGCATGTTACTGCTGAGAAACTAAACATGTTAATCTGTTAGAATTAAGTGGTTTGCAGTTTGCAATAACTTTTCCCGTAACTTAATATGACTCATTCAAAAAGACGTTTACCTGTCTCTTGAGTTAACTAACATTGGACCACAATGGGTTCATTGATTATCATCTCCTAATATGAAATGAAGTCAACAAGCCTTGCACTTTTAATGTCTAATTAAACAGAGCAAATGGAAGGTGTAGGAAATGGCGTATTTAGTATTCTGGTCACTTTAATTATCAGTCAACAGCCATGGTCGAGGACGGTGCCAGAAAGGAAGTGACTGTGGTTTGAACTAGACTATATGACATGCCATGCTTTTCGCTGCCTTTTAACATGCCAGATCTTAGGAAAAAAATGTAACATAAGTTTCTGTTCTGCACTACTGGATTTTGTTTTTAATTTTGTAATTTAAAAGTCAGGTTTTGTAATAGAAGAAAGGGCCAGAGAGAAGATGCCTCTGCTTTTCATTTCCGCCAGAATGTTAATTTGTCTTTAGCGAATCTCCACTCTCACTAACACTTCTTGTTTTGGTTATTCAGCTTTTACTAGGTGCTCTAACTTAATCATGGAAAGAAATACTATTTGATTTAGACTCCCAGCTGACTGTGTTATGCTTAAGCCAGATTTAAATTCCTTTTTTTTATCTTTTTGATATTTTTTGTTACCTTGGTTATTATCATTTATGTAAATGTAGTTATTTATGTTTATTATTTGTATAATGATGTATTGGATTGGTATGTGTTGTTGTTTATTGTTTGCTTTATATGTACTGATGCTTGTTCTGCCATGTCTCTTGTGTTTTGTGTGTGGTTCCCCAAGAGACTGGGCCACCTGTCAATCTCCATTGACGGACTGCTCCCAGCCCTGTAATGGCTCATGGAAATTGCAGTCCTCGTGCGTGCTACACTGTAAAGTATGTGCTTTGGAGGTGGGTGAGTGTGACGATGTGGTTCTGCTCCACGCTCCCATCTTGCTTTTGGGAGCCCTTGAACCCGACACCGTCGGTAATGTCACCGATGAGCTAGGCAGTGAGGCATAACAATGAAACAAGGGGATGGTGCAAAAGTGCCAAGTGCTTTTATTAAAAACAACAAATCAAAACAGTGTCCAAATACATAGTGCAGTGCATCAATTTCTTCAAATAAATAATCCTGTAAAAACAGGTGAAAAATGGAAGTTAAAAAACATAATAGAAAAACTCCAATGAGGTTAAAACAATGGCATGAAGCAGTCTCTTTAAAAAATCCAAAGCACGGTGCCTTCTTTCTACCTGGAGGCTCCCCTGCTTCTCCCATCGGCCTTTGCAACAGGGGAGTCGCCCTACCTGCAGGTGCAGCCGCCTTCCACTCTGGTCCGTGAGCCCTCCAATCGCTGGCTACGTTGGGCTCCATCCGGACCGAGACTTGGGTTCTTTCCCCAACGGCCAGGGCGCTCACGCTGGGGCTAAACCAGCCCAAAGCCTCCACAACTGCCGCTGCCTTTCGACAGCCAATCGTCTTCAGCTCTGGTCACTCCAGCTCCGTGATCGCTCAGCTGTAGTGACCGCTTTCTTCAGCCCCACTGAGTGTCAGCCAAACACTCTTCTGCAGGGGCTCACCTCCCAGCTGCCTGCCTCCTCTCCATCGAGCCTGCTCTCTCTCACACCAGCTATCCTCTCCATGCTTCTGCCGCCTTCTTCCCTGCAACCTCCGTCTCTCTTTCTAATCTTCTTTTTCTGTTTATTACGGGGACGTGGATCAGCTGTGGCAATCAGCAGTTCCAATTACGGAACAATTACGGATGCGGACGACTCCTCACCTGTGCACTTAAGTGAGGTTCGCCCACATCACGAATTCCCAAGGAACCGCTCGGCCACACACACCATGCCCCCTCGCTAAGCCGTGAGTGCGGCGATTATTTATTTTAAAAACTGGCCCTTTTCACATGAGCTGTGGACCCGCTATACCACAGTGAGTTAGAATTATGATTTCTTTGTCTGGTTGTCTGGTTTAAAATTTAATTGTGCTCATGTCTCTTGGATTACGATTTAAGAATCGTGAATTGGACTTGTTTGCTGTGGAGTGTCTTTTAGGCAAATCCCTTTGCCTTCTTTTCGACATTTTTTTATTTCATTTTTTTAAAATATTTTGTTAATAAATTTGGTGTTTATAAAAATTTTATGCTGCCTACTTTACACTAGCCAGGGGTTGAAAGTGATCCCTTCCCTAGTGGGGAATTCTAAATGCATTTTGGGACATTTCAGTGTATATTTATGAACTTTAAGAGTTAGTTGCATTTTTGCATGGTGTAGGCCTAAGCCAGATACTAGAGTGGAAGCTAGGCTGTTTTTTAGTGCACTTCACCTGGTGGGAGCCAAGCCTGCTTCCCAAACTATTTCTGAAAGCCTCATATCATTTTGACTATTTCAGGTGAGTGGACCACTACAGATTAGAGTATATGTGTTCTGTTCTATTCAGCAATGTTTTGAAGGTTAAAAATTAGTTAAGATTAATTTCAAGATCATTAGCACCACTAGGCAGCATCTTGTAGTTACAAGGTTTGCCTGCACTCACAATGACACGAAAATGAAAGAGCTAGTCTTAGACTTCAAGAAGAATTACACTAAACACAGTACCATCCACACTGGGCGAAAGGCTGTGGAGAGGATGAGCAGCTTTAAATGCCATGGAGTCCCCATCAATAACAGCGTAAAATGAAGTAAACATATGAAAGCCTTCATTTTATAAGATGTCAGCCGAAAGCTCAAATATTTTTCTGTCCAAATCAACTTCTACAGGTGCACAATAGAGTCCAGACTGACTACAATACCTCTGGTATGGCTTCTTATTGGATTGGGACTACCAAACATTATAGAGGATAGTGAAGAAGGCTCAGAATATTACTAACATGCGTCTCCTGTCTGTTCAACACATACTGTACATAATGCACACTAACTTAGAATGTGGTACCATGGAAGCTTTTGGTCATCCTGTGCAGTCACTTTTGTCTCTCCTCCATTCAGCTTAAATGAACTGGACCACTAGGACTCACACTGCATGATTTCAAGGAAGGCTTACTGTGCGACTGTTTTACATTTCATCTGATGTTGCATTTAACATATTTTTTCTTCATTATGCAATGAATTCATTATTGTCAGAAATTTGCTTCTGCCTCACCCCAGATTCAGTCTCAAAGCATTTTTTATCATTTCATTGTTCCTTTTCCTTTAATTGTTAATTGTTTTTAATTTACTGTGACACATTACAGGAAGGGTTTCATATTGCTATGTCCTTCAAATACTGCTGTCATGATTTAGCTTTTATTTTTGATCATTTACAGTCCTTTGTCTCTAAAAATATATGAGATATTATTTTGGGGTTTATATGTCAAGGATTATAGCCATTAAGTGTTTTCACTATGTTAAAGATTAATTATTTCTTTGGCTGTGCCATTTTTTTTTGTTTTGGATGCCGCTGTTTTGTGCTCTTTGTTGTCTCTGTTGCTAGGTGGTTACCAGTGTGCAATATGTGACATCATGGGGTCATAGGTGTAAAGGTCAGCATCACTCCTACTTTGTTCAGTTTGGTGAATACAACATAAAAAGTCTAGTATAATTTTTTTTTTTTAATTTTAGTTTGAATTCCGATTACAATTTTTTTTTGCCCTTTGATTATGATATTTGACTTGTGTTTTGCCACAATTTACGCATAAATTCTTGGTTTAGACATGCTGGTTTTTTTTCTTACATTCTGGACTCCATTACTCGCTTCTTACACTCCTGGGGCCTCATGCAAAACACCATGCATAGAATTCTCACTAAAACATGGCGTACAGACTAAAGCAGAAATGTACGTACACACAAAAAAATCCAGATGCATAAATCTGTGCGTTCGCCAATGTCCACGTTCTTCCGCTCCATAAATCCCGGTCAGCATGAAAAGTAATGCACGTGCACGCGCCTGCTGTCCTGCCCCAGCTCCTTCCAGAATTACACCTCTTTGAATATGCAAATCAATGTAAATAGCCCTTAAGCTCAGCCTTCTGTGAAAAGACAATGGCAAAAGCAAGAGGGAAAATAGAAGAATTTCAGCAAATACCAAATGGAGGCAAGGAAAAAACATACTATTTGTTGGTTTTAACAGTGGTATAAACAACAAAAGGAAGTTGATCGAGTGACGGAGAAACTCGAAAGCTCAAGTTCACAAAGTCGCTCAGTGCCCAAAATAAAAAAGAAGTTGTCAGATATCAAAGTCACCGTGAAAAGGCGAGTCGTAGCCCACCGTCTGGGTGTCATATGAAAGCTTATTAGAGTACAAACAAAAAAAAATAGGCACACAGTGGGAAAAAAGCTTGAAATGTCAACTTTAATCTTGAAATTTACACTTTAATCATATAGTTTATTTTGTCATTAAAGTAGAACATCATAGACTTCATCTTTAAAGCGTTTGATTTACTAGTTTCTCAAATACCACCGTAACTAAAGTAGCACGTTAAATGCTTTGTTTTGTATTTGATCTTCTATGTGCTCTATGTGTGTGAATCACTACGTGCTTCTTAAACGGGCTTTCTTTTCCTCCGACAGGACACATAATCCATTACATTCATGATATTACAGCTCTTTGAATAATTTAAATCCTGAGATGTATACTTGATATAATTTTCATGATGATAGGGGTTAAAGCATGTTATTAAACATGGGGACACGGTGGTGCAGTGATAGTGACAAGCTGGTGCCATGTCCACATTGTTCCTGCCTCCCGCAAGATGCTTGCTGCGCCGTGCGTGACCTTCGATGAAATAATTTATTGCAGCAGTACTGTCTCTTTCAAACGTAATAACCCCCAATTCCTGTCCTTTCTTTTCTTTCTCCAAGTAACCAATCGCCACACAATCAGCTCTATAATAGATGTTAAGCCATCTGTAAGCTTAGAACGCCGATTCTTCAAAACTTTTAAGGAACATTGAAATATCTTCATAGTACATGTTTAACTATTCCATCCATCTATCCTTCTATTGTTGCGCCAGCCCCAGCAAGAATAGAGTGCGAGGCAGGAACAATCCGTGAACGGAGCACCAGCTCCTTACTAGCACTGTGTCCTCACATATTTAATTATTAACAATATAGATTATTTAAATGAAGTTTTATCTGTATAATATAATAAACATATTTTGCTGCATTTCATCTTAAAAATGATATTGTCATCATATGTAAATACGCGCTTTATAAAGTGGCTCAGGTTGTGCAATATTATAACTATCGCAAGTTTACAGGTGAGGTGATTGTACTAATAAGTGTGTACTGTACTGATTGAGTGTGCTTATAGTTCTTGGGATGAAACTGTTTCTGAACCGTGATGTCAGTACAGGAAAGGCTCTGAAGCGTTTTTTCGCATGAGAGCAGTTCAAATAGGCAGCGTGGCTGAGGCAGCATGTGCTTAATGCTGTATACTGATAATTCTCTTTCCAATCAGCTGCTGTAGAGCTGTGATTCCACACTCAGATACAGTGATATAAATACTTCGAGTGGCACAGTGAGAGAAATATGAAAAAAGATGATCCGCTGTTTGGCAACTCCTAATGGGAGCAGCTGAAAGAAGAAGAAGAAGGTGCAGTGAGAGTAACAACGCTAAAGCATCTATGGTATTTGGAATAGTTTGGCTATTCTGTGGACCATTATATTGTTACAGGTTAATTACAATAAACTAATAAACAATATGCGGTTAATTTCAGTGTATATGATAAAGCTGCGTCAGGGATGTGGATCTATAAAAGAAAGGGAAACCACACTGGAACAAAAACACTGCATTGACGCAGGGTGCCATCAGTCTGCAAAACCGGGCAGAGAACTTGCGTACGCCAGGGTTTGAGCTACTGTGAAAATGTGCATGGCTTTACGCCAAGTTTAGGTTTTATACATCATGATTTGAGCGTGGAAACGGGAGTATGCAACATTTTTGTGCGTACACACCGTTTATACACGAGGCCACTGGTTTTGACCTTAACCATCTCCTGATATTAAGGGAAATAAAAGACTCTTTGGTGCGGTATTTTGTATAAAGGTCAACATTGTACACTTCATAGTTTGCCTAAGTTAATGGATACTCTCTACAAATACTTAGTGATAGTTTATTAGTGTTTTTCTTGATTTTATGGTTACAATCCAATGTGTTTTCAAGTACAAATTATTTGTTTTGTTTCGTCTTTGGTTGTATGAAATTCTTCTGGCTTCTGACCCACTGACTGTGTAATATTTACTATGATTTTGCATTTACATCTATGGTTTTGTTGATAAGATTTTATGACTTTCTGGTTATAACCTCAGCTAATTTTCTGACTTCTTTTCCATCTCCTCATTTTAATTAAAATTTGATTGTTGATATCATTCAGTGCGGTCAGGACACCATTTATTTGAATACTTACGGAATACTTCACCCAGAAAGTTTTATTTTGTTTAAATGTAACTTGCCTCATGCTGAATGAGAGAAAATAATTTATCATATAATGGAACCTAACGGTCACCAATGCCGTCACCAAACTTAAGTCAAGTCAAAGTCAAGTCAAAGTGAACTTTATTGTCATCTCAACCATATATAAGTATACAGACAGACGAAATTGCGAAACTCAGGGTCCACAGTGTAACAACATGATGTGCAAATAATAAATTAAAAATAGAATTAAAATTAAAAATTAAAACACAAACAAGACAACACATTGTGCAAAGACAAGACAAAGAAGTAGCAGCAATATTGACGTATAGTTAGCAATATGAATATTGATGCAATGTATGGTATTTGCAATCTAGATACATAAATATAGTCAATAGATATGTAATATGATAAATAAATAATAGATATAGATCATACAGAAATTATCAGTGTATGATAACAGTTGTTTAAGACATGTGTAAACAATAACAGGACAGAATGTTTCACAGCAGAAGGATATCAAGAGTGTCAAAATACTTAAAGGTCAGTATGAGATTTTCAGTTCTTTTCTACCTGCACACTCGTCTTTACAGGACAGTGCCTCGCATGTATAAAAGTTCTGTTTTTAGAGGTGGTTGAGGCCGTGTGGAAGATCCCAGGGGGCAGCATGGTGTTAAGGAGTCTAACAGCTTGAGGATAAAAACTCTCCTGCAACCTGGCAGATCTGGCTTTGATGCTGCAGTATCTTCTCTTGGATGGCAGAAGTATGAAAAGTCCATGTGAGGGGTGTAAGGGATCTTGCACAATGCTGCAGGCCTTGCGGACAATGTGTTTGGAAAATATGTCCTGTAGTAAAGGGAGAGGCACCCCAATAATGTTCTCTGCTGTCTTCGTTATCCTTTGCAGGCGCTTGCAGTCAGATATTTTGCAATTGCCATACCAGACAGTGATGCAGCTGGTCAGAACAATCTCAATGGTGCCTCTGTAGAACATGGTGAGGATGGAAGGGGGAAGACTTGCTCGCTTCAGCCGCCTCAGGAAGTGTAGTCTCTGCTGGCCTTTCTTGATTAGTGATGAGGTGTTATGTGTCCACGTAAGTTCCTAAGTTATGTGCACACCGAGGAACTTGGTACTCCTAACAGTCTCCTCATCTAAACCGTTGATGCTGAGTGGGATGTGGGCAGGATGTGATTTTCTGAAGTCCACAATTATCTCTTTTATCTTGTCAACATTGAGAGATAGACTGTTGTCTTCACACCATGCAGACAGCCGTTCCACCTCATCTCTGTATGCTGTTTCATAATCCCTGCTTATCAGTCCCAGCACCCTCGTATCATCCGCAAACTTGATGATGTGGTTGGTGTTGTGCGTGGCTGTACAGTCGTGAGTCAGCAGGGTGAAGAGCAGTGGACTAAGCATGCAGCCCTGCGGCGCTCCAGTGCTCAGTGTGATGTTGCTGGAAGTGTTGCAGCCCATCCGAACTGACTGGGGCCTCTCTGTCAAGAAGTCCAGGATCCAATTGCAGAGGGTGGAGTTCAGGCCCAACCTGTTCAGATTTACAACCAGCTTTTGAGGGATGATTGTGTTGAAGGCAGAGCTAAAGTCTATGAATAGCATCCTGACATATGTGTCTTTTTTTCGAGATGTGTCAGGGAGAGGTGAAGGGCAGAGCATATGGCATCCTCAGTTGACCTGTTTGAGCGGTATGCAAACTGAAGAGGGTCAAGGGAGGCAGGGAGATTAGTCTTTATGTGTGACATGACTAACCTTTCGAAGCACTTCACTATGAGTGCAACTGGCGTGAGTGCAACTGGTTGGTAGTCATTCAAGCATGTCACTGATGACTTCTTCGGCACTGGTATAATGATGGTCGACTTGAAGCATGCTGGGACTGACAACTGGCACAGAAATGTGTTGAAGATGTCTGTGAGGACACCAGCCAGTTGACTGGCAAATTCTTTGAGCACACGACCAGGTATGTTGTCAGTTCCTGCAGCCTTGCGTGGATTGACTCTGGATAGAGTCCTCTACACGTCAGTTATGGGGAAACAGAGCAAATGACACAAAAAATGTCCTTGGAAAAAAGAAAACAAATTCTCACACTCATTTGGCATATGTTTGTTTTAGTGCTGCAGGGAGAGAAGAAGAGAATGTTAGTGAGTTATTACTTACCTCAATCGAACTTGTGAGGTGATCCTCCTATGCACATGTGTGACATGGTATAGTACTACTGTCACTACTTCAACTAAGATTTTTCTTGTACACTGTACAAAAGACAATACAATTGAACTTTATAATGATTTCTCCAGCTGTGAGAGTTTTAGGTTGTGCTTATTAAATAGCATAAGTACTGACAAAATGGATTTGTATACGTATATCCCTTCACAGTAGGCTGTCTCAGAGCTTGGCACACACTATCAAATAAATAGCAACACAGAGATTACCAGTAAGCAGAGAAATAAAATAATGAAAACCTTAAATTATAAACATGTCTGTTCTTGAAATGTTTGTCATCAGGTGGAACAAACTGAATCCTGCACAAAATAAACCACCAGGGATGCTGAAAAACATTGCATAAAGATTAAAGTCAAACTATGGCAAACCTTGGAAAGCTGACTGCCCACCCCTCCCTGACCTGTACAGTTGTCCAAGATCATGGTGATATCAAGTGAAGGGATGGCATCTAACAGATGTTCCAGTGCCAGAGCAATACTAAACCTTCTGAGCTTGTCACCTGTGTGACTCGTGACATGTATCAGTTCCAGATGGACTTATGTAAATGTGCTCTGTGATCTACTAGGCTAAGTTATACAACCTTGGACTTCAAAATCCAAGGTTACTGGTATAGTCTGTCCCACTGATTAGCAATGTGTATGTTCTAATTATAAAACAAAAAAATGTATCTAAATAATTAAGAAGCATATTTGATTGGCCTTCACTATAGAAAGACGCTACATAAAATAATGTTTGTTTGATTGTGTTAGTGTCCTGTTTAGAGCAGTGGTGTAGCTAGGGGTGGGTGGATGGGGCGGTCTGCCCCGGGCGGCACATTTTTGGGGGTGGCATTATTGGCCAAAAGGCTCAGTACAATTCACGTGTAAGCAGCAGGGTTCGGAAAAATATCATTCATGATTGAAAAAAGTAATATTCCCTGATTTTTACCCACAAATGCTTCAAAAATAATTTTCAGACTGTCCTTCTGTGATGGCATCAGACATAGCAGTTGAAATTTATGAGACAGTAACAAAAATAAATATAAGCATTACACAGAGAATAATTTCTAGGAAGATAAACAACTAATTTACAATTTATAATTTCATTTCGTTATCAATCCAAATGCGTTCTTGCTCTGGGCAGAAAACATCCCCACCTGTCACCTGTACACTACACTGGTTGTGGTTAGATAGATAGATAGATAGATAGATAGATAGATAGATAGATAGATAGATAGATAGATAGATAGATAGATAGATAGATAGATAGATAGATAGATAGATAGATAGATACTTTATTAATCCCATGGGGAAATTCACATGGTTTTCGCAGCGTAATTATATTAAACTAATAATTAGAACACGGCTTATCAGTGCGTCTGCACTATATTCTTGTCTAGTTGATGCTTATAAATAATTATATGTGAAAAAGTATTGCTGTTTCTCTCTATATATGAATAAATCTATGCAAAAGTTATCTTAATTGTTCTCTATATGTCAGTTTAATAATGTATTTAAATAGGTTAACATATTCAGATATGTTGGAGTGCGGCAAATTGAAGCAGCGCCCCACCCCGAGCGGCACGAACACTAGCTGCGCCACTGGTTTAGGGCACCTTCACTTTATGTGCACAGTATTAGCAGAAAAGAAATCCTGTGACCTTATAATGAAAAAAGAGGTTAAGAAAAGGAAGGATGGATTTTTCTTTCTTTCTTGTTTTTAGTGAGATGTGTTTAACTTACGGAGTTAGTCAAAGGCTATGTTAGTGTGTATCTACAAAAAGGAAAGATGAAAACGTAATGAAAAATTCCACAGAGTAAAAAGAAAAGGTTAGATATAGCTTTGTGGCAGTATGACATTCCTGACGAAGGCTGCATTGTATCCCTATCCTTCTTCATTTGTACATAATGTTCTTCAGAGCATTTCAGGGAGAGCCACAGCCATTCCATTGATACAGTGATGAACATGAGGAAGTAGAGAAGAGAAATGGAGCAGCTAACTCACCCAGGCACAAGCTGGAGTCTTTTTTTTTTTTGAGACTCAGTTGCCAATGCTGATCATTTTGAAGAACAGTATAGTTTTGAGGTTTAAGTTCAACCAGGATGAGTTATGGGAGAAGACTGGGTTAATCTCAGACTCAAGTGCAGCGGTTTCCAACTTTTTTTGTCCCTAGAAATTGTTTGATTTATGTTCACACTCCCTACAAAAGCAATAACATGTTTGAAGATTGTCATACATGTGCACATAGGAGGGAGCTGAATGGACCAAATGAAGGTAATTCCACGCCAGGCCAGAGGGTGGCAGGGTGCACTAAACCTTCCTCTGTTATCTCTGCAGACCAAATACGACAAATTCTGCCTGATTCAGATCCGACGGGATCACATCTGGTTTCCGGCCCCTCAATGACATAACTTCCGGTTCTCTGCCTTAAATATGAGACAACTTTTCATGTACCTCAGCTCTGTTTTGGACTCTATTCTGTGAAGATCATTGCCACTTATTTGCCTATTTGCAGCCAGGATTCAAGTATACACGTGGCAGCCCCAAACCTTATTTGTGAGTCAGGGCTGGTTATTTCGCAAGATGAAGAAGTCAAATTTCTAATTTTTAAACCACAATTTCAATTACATACAGTACTGTGGATGAACAAACTGAACGCAAGCTGTTAACTTACATATAATTTAAATATAAATTGAGCAATTTACCTCTATAAAGCTCATTAATCTTGTAAATGTGTCCCCCATGAAGCTTACACACTCAATTGACAATCCAGGGGTTTGAGGTATTCCGCGACACATCAGGCCCTGTGAGGAAATGACACACGATAAACAAGTGAGGGATTTGGAAGATTGGAGACCCCCGTGAAGTAATGGGTGCTGGCAGTCGACAAGCCTTGTCCCCTAATAACACCTGCAACTGCAGTTCAAAAACAGACGTTCGCACAGTTAAAAGTGCCACACAACTGCCAGGACCACCAACAGATGAGATAGGATGATTGTAAGCAGCAGGTGTTACAACCAATTCAGTCCCCCTTGTCCCACCAGCAAAAATGTCAATAAAACCTTGAAATAAGAACAGAAATCAATACTAGACTTCCAGCTTCTCTACGGATCTTTGCAAGGGCCAGATTCAATTCTCTTTAAAAAAGTTATTTGCCTGCAGCAAGGAACCCGTGAGATCGTGCATTTCTGCGACTCAATCACAGATGACAATTGTGCACACTTATTCCTTTCATACCATAAAATAGGAACAGTAACTAATAAATGACCTACCCCTGATGCCACGCTGCAAGACAACCCACTTCACTCAATTTGGGGTATGATCTAACAGGGCTGTCTGTTGAACCCCTACTCATGTTCCATTTGAAGTTTGTAAATGATTTTGGATATAAACACCATCTAAATATATCTTTAGCTGAAGTTGTGGTAGGAACATTTTTCCCCCTTTGTGTTCAAAGGTCGAATAGACTCTCTAGGCCATTGTCTTTTCACAAAACATTCCTGTTGATGCATTTAGACACCCATCAGTGATATACCTTGGGTGATAGGGTGCTTCATATCTTTGGTCTTTTGACACCTTTGTCCAGATGACACAGCTGGGTTGCTCAAGCCCTAGCTTGTGTCTAAGTAGCAATCGTCCATAAGTTGCATATCATAAACCTCAGCCACCTACAGGATTTCTCTGCAGCTTCCGATAATTCCGATTGCTTTTTTCTTGCATGCTCCTGTGATACTGAGGAGTTTGAATGTCTTATAGCAGGGGTCTGCATCTCAGTTCAATGGGCAGGCACAGTGCACACCACCCCTTCCTGTGGCATTCTTCTACCAATTCCTGCTATTTTGCTGTTTTCCTCTCTAAGGCCTCCGCTGTCCGCTTTTCTGTAAGCTCTAACAAAACCACCTGCCTTGCTAGATTAGATTTGATAGATTAATCCCATGGGGAAATTCAGATACAGAAACATCATAGCAAAGATACAGACTTACAGCCCAAATTATATAGCCAATCAATCAATAAGTAAATCAAAATAAAATTAACAAGTACATCGGGGGGAAGCATTGAATTGCCTGATAGCAGTGGGCAGAAAAGACCCCCAGAGGCGCTTCTTAACACATCGTGCTGGAATGTGCTAAAAGTGCTCCAAGAGAGCAGCTCCTGGAGGGGATAGGGGTCATTTTTCATGATGGCACCCAATTTTGCCTTTCTTTCACAACAGCTTCCAGTGTGTCCAGGGTTCACGCTGTGATGGAGCAGGCTTTCCTGATAAATTTGTTAATGCACTATGCTTCTTTTGAACTCAGATTGCTTCCCAAGGAGTCTGCTGCATAGAACTCCACACTGGCTACTATGGGCTGGCAGAACATTTCCATCAGCTTGCTGCACACATTAAAAGACCTGAATCTCCTCTGGAAGTCCAGTCTGCTCTGGGCCTTCTGGTACAGCGCAACTGTGTTTTCAGACCAGTCTAGTTTGATGTTCATGTGAACCCCCAGCTACTTGAGGATCTGCACCCCTTCCACGTCCTCCCCCTGAATGGTGACTGGTCTCAGATGTTTCTTGGCACACCGGAAGTCCATCACTTTTGTCTTGCTGATGTTGAGTTGCAGACAAGTCAAAGTCCTCCACAACTTTCCTGTCCAATGACTCGTCTCCATTATTAATGCAGCCTATGACAGACGAGTCATCTGAAAATGTCTATAGATGTCAAGCTGCTTCTGACAGCAGGACCATGTCTGGCCTGAGAGTGATACTGGTGATACTCTGTGGGAATTTCATTTGCCTGCCTCATAATTGCTAATCTGGTGCTCTACCAAGGAATTCTGCTATTGCTTTTGACCTGGTCCTGGCTTCTCCCCAGCCCTGCTCATTCAGAAAGCATTCAGACCCCTTCATTATTTACACATTTTATGTTGGATCCTTATGTTAAAATAGTTCAATTTTTCCCCTTATCAAGCAACACTCAATACCCCAGAATGACAAAGCAAAAACAAGATTTTAGAAATTTTTGCAAAAGTATTAAAATAAAAAAAACGAAATATCACATTGGCCACAAGCATTCAGGCCTTTTATTCAGTGGTTATTTGAAGCAGCTATCACAGCCTGGAGTCTTCTTGGGTTTGACACAACAACCTCTCACACACCTGGAGTTGGGAAAATCTGCCGTTTCTCTCTTTAGATCCTCTTAAGGTCTATCACGTTGGATGGAGACTGCCAGTGGACAGCTGTTTTTGGGTCTCTCCAGAAATGTTCAGTTATGTTCAAGTCCAGAACCTGGATTGGCCCCTGAAGGACATTCCTAGAGTTTTCCCTAAGCCACTCCTGTCTTGTTTTTACTTGGTGCTTAGGGTCATTGTCCTGTTGGAAGGTGAGCCTTCGGTCCTGAGGTCCATAGCACTCTGGAGTAGGTTTTCTTTAAGGATAATGCTGTACTTTGCTCTCTTGAGCTTTCCCTCAACACTGAAAAGTTTCCAAATCCCTGCTGCTAAAAAACAACTCCACAACATGATGTGTCCACAACCATGCTTCACCATTAGTATTATGCAGGTGATGAGAGGTGCCAGGCTTTCTGTAGACATGATGCTTTGAGGCCGAACAATTCAATCTTGGTTTCATCAGACCAGAGAAACTTCTTTCTTACAGTCAGAGTCCTTTTTATAGATAGATAGATAGATAGATAGATAGATAGATAGATAGATAGATAGATAGATAGATAGATAGATAGATAGATAGATAGATAGATAGATAATTTATTAATCCCAAGGGGAAATTCACATACTCCATCAGCAGCATTCTGATAAAGAAACAATATTAAATTAAAGAGTGATAAAAATGCAGGTAAAACACAATAACTTTGTATAATGTTTACATTTACCCACCCGGGTGGAATTGAAGAGTCGCATAGTGTGGGAGAGGAACGATCTCCTCAGTCTGTCAGTGGAGCAGGACGGTGACAGCAGTCTGTCTCTGAAGCTGCTCTTCTGTCTGGAGATGATCCTGTTTAGTGGATGCAGTGGATTCTCCATGATTGACAGGAAGCCTGCTCAGCGCCTGTCGCTCTGCCACAGATGTCAAACTGTCCAGCTCCGTGCCTACAATAGTGCCTGCCTTCCTCACCAGTTTGTCCAGGCGTGAGCCGTCCTTCTTCATTATGCTGCCTCCCCAGCACACCACCGCGTAGAAGAGGGCACTCGCCACAACCGTCTGATAGAGCATCTGCAGCATCTTATTGCAGATGAAGGATGCCAGCCTTCTAAGGAAGTATAGTCGGCTCTGTCCTCTCTTACACAGAGCATCAGTATTGGCAGTCCAGTCCAATTTATCATCCAGCTGTACTCTCAGGTATTTATAGGTCTGTAGCCTCTGCACACAGTTACCTCTGATGATCACGGGGTCCAGGAGGGGCCTGGGTCTCCTAAAATCCACCACCAGCTCCACCAGGTGGTTTGAGTCGTACCATTTAACAAAGTCCTTGATTAGGTTCCTATACACCTTCTCTTGCCCACTCCTGATGCAGCCCACGATAGCAGTGTCGTCAGCGAACTTTTGCACGTGGCAGGACCCCGAGTTGTATTGGAAGTCCGATGTATATAGGCTGAACAGGACCGGAGAAAGTACAGTCCCCTGCGGCGCTCCTGTGTTGCTGACCACAATGTCAGACCTGCAGTTCCCGAGATGCACATACTTAGGTCTGTCTGTAAGATAGTCCACAATCCATGCCACCAGGTATGAATCTACGCCCATCTCTGTCAGCTTGTCCCTAAGGAGCAGAGGTTGGATGGTGTTGAAGGCGCTAGAGAAGTCCAGAAACATAACTCTTACAGCACCACTGCCTCTGTTCAAGTGGGAGAGGGATCGGTGTAGCATGTAGATGATGGCATCATCCGCTCCCACCTTCTCCTGATATGTGAACTGTAGAGGGTCGAGGGTGTGGCGGACCTGTGGCCTCAGGTGGTGAAGCAGCAGCCGCTCCATGGTCTTCATCACATGTGATGTCAGAGCAACAGGCCGGAAGTCATTCAGCTCACTAGGACATGATACCTTAGGGACTGGGGTGATGCAAGATTTTTATGTCTTTTTGCCAACTCCAAGTGGGCTTTCATGTCTTTTACTGAGAAGAGATGTCTGTCCACTGTACCAAAAGTATCTTAAATCAGTGTGTAGTGGGGGTACATGAATGAATGACTCACTGTGCTCTGTGCTAAGTCACATATTTCGTAGCATTGCCCTGTTTATGCAGTCTATAGTGCATCTGTGTAAATGTTGTCCCCTGGAAACAAAGGGAGAAGGAGAACGCTGCAGGCCCGTGACCCCTCAAGTTAATTTTCCTGTCAACCTATCAAGTCCACTTGGGTTATTTCCTATAAAAACAAGAGGTGAGAAGGGGAAAAAAAACAGAACACAACACAGAAACGCATCAAGAAACATGCAGCTTTCCACAGCTTACTGCTCTCAATGCTGTAATGCTCCTGTGACAATCTCGGCATTTTCACAAAACCCCAGGTTCGGTAGTAACAGGACACACTGAGGACCATATGGTTGGACCATTTTTTTTATTTCGGGAAAGGAACAAACAATCAAATGCTTTCATATTGCAGTTACCGTTGGACAGTTTCTAACCGGTTCAAGTTCATTATCATTAATCACTCTCTGGACACTTTCCTGGATTTTTACGCGTCATGTCTGTTTTTTGTTCAGTGTAGTGTCAAGGGAAGGTTTACTCTGTATATTTATTGCTGCACTGTTTATTATAATATTCTGCCATTCACTTGTGGGGTTGTATGTGTTAGGGGAGGGGAAGGTGAGATATTTATACTGTTTGGCCTTTTGTTTCACTTGTTTTAATCAATATATATATTCACTTTAGTAACTAACCTACTGTTTGCCTTTTTTTGCTTGTTTGTTCGTCGATTGGGGAAGTAATTGGAAGAAGTATGGCTTGTCTAAGTCTAACGCCCCTCAGGCCATAGGTCTTGGCGGTGTAGTTGCTGGTCCAGACGATTGGGCCAGCCGTTATAAGTGGAGTGTTGCAGTGATTGTTCTGAACATTTCTTCCATCTTCACAGAGGTTCTTTGGACCTTAGCCAGAATGACCTTGGGGTTCTTTGTTGTCTTTCTTACAGAGGCTGTTCTCTTCTGACTTAGTTTGGCCAGGCGGCCAGCTCTAGGAAGAGTCGTGGTTGTTGTGAACTTCTTCCATTTAAGAAATGTGGTGGCTACTGTACTTCTGGGAACCTTTAGAGCTGCAGAGATTTTTTGTAGCCTTCCACAGATCTGTGCTTCAACACAATCCATTACCTAAGCTCTGTAGCCAATTCCTTCAGCTTCATGGCTTTGTTTTTGCTCTGATAGACATTGTCGTCTTTGGATCCTAATATAGACAAGGTGGATGCCTTTTCTAATCATGTACGTAGTGATATTAGCACAGGTGGACTCAAAACATCTCAACGATGATCAATCAAATGGGATACACCTGAGTAAAAATCCAACTGTCATAGCAAAGTTTCTGAATATTTGTGTCAATGTGATATTTAATTTTTTATTGTGTTTTTTTAATTTGCACAAATTTCTAAAATCCTGATTTTGCTCTGTCATTCTGGAGTATTGAGTGTTGCTTGATGGGGAAAAATGGATTTAAACAATTCTAACATAAAGCTTATACATAACAAAATGTGAAAAAAGTGAATACCTTGTGAAAGCACTGAATTACATGATCACACTGTGCCAGTTGTAGGAGATGGAGGTGGAGATGGTACTGTTATTCACCTGGTCATGGCACCAGTAGTAGCACCCTTTAGCTAATGCAATAGGATAGGAGGTGAGAACATGCTCAATGGCCCCTCTCTTACAGAGGGGACACACTGGAATCTCTGCTTTGTTCCAAGGGAAGAGGTTAGATGATCAAAGAAGGATGTCATAGACATATCTTAGCAGGAACCTAACACAAAAAGTCTCAGACTTCCATAACTTTGACCAAGATATCTCATAGTCAACAGCCTGTTCCTATGTAGTTCATGCTCCTTGCTGACTCATCCCCACCAACCAAGTATATCTCTTCCACTTCAGCTCTCGCATCATGCTGGAACAGTTGGCACCATACTCTACCTTGGGCATTGTCAAGGTTGTTCCTCATGCCACAAATCCAACCAGTGTTTCTGCTACCCTCCACATCCTCCTGGTCCTCACCTCAATGCCAACCTGAGTGATCTTTGTATCGATAGACTCCCTCATTGCAGCACCTCCCTTGCATGGGTCACCATGAATTCCTCATTCAAATTGCTGACGGACACTTGATTTTGTTTTTCTGCCTGTTCAGCACTCATATCTACACAAATTAAATGTATAGGTCTTATTTAACAAACTTTAAAAAGCACATTCATTTTTATCCCCATTGCATTGTGTCTGGAAGCACCATCCTAAGAGGGGGAGTATGTCAGAATGAGGTCTGGGCTCCTTTCAAGGGCAGATCTTCACCTGTTACTTAACAATAATTGTGCTGCAGTCACATGAAGGGAGAGACATAATAATTAAAGTTGAAAATGGGATTTGTTTTTTTTTATTTTGCTTGAATGTTGTTTTTAGGTCACTTCGTAACAGTCTTATGAAACTGCATAGTTCCAAAAAAAGAGCTGAGCGAGTGTGGTGACAGTCCCTGGAGAAGAGAAATATTGCCGTGTTTTATTGCAAGGATGAAGACTATTAATCTGTCTCACTATTAATATTCTAACAAGCATCAGTTCCACTGCTTGAGGCCACAGCAGTGCAAATGACTTTTGATTTCTATGCGTCAGTACTGTGGAGGAGCGTTGGCGGTGCTGCTGCCCAGCAGGGCCTGACCTGAATTAGAAAACAATAGGATGAAGCACATTTTGTTGATTTCTTGGGGCCTTGTTGCTCTTTACAATTTCACACTTGCGAGGACCGTTATTCTAGACGGCTTTCAGTTCTAGTGATAGGGTCTACTGGGGGTCTCACCCAAGGGTTGCATTTTTTGCTGCTTTGTGTTTTGTTTTTTCTGCTTCTTATTTGAGTTCTGATTGTTAACCATATTCTTTTAGTTTCTTTTATTAGTTTAGTTAGGTTCTCTTGTTTTCTGTTAAATATGTCATTATTTTATTTTGTATGGCAGGGGAGTGAGACCCTCCCCAAGTAGACGACAAGCCCTTTAATCAGCCATACTGACAAAACTATAATAAGTAAGTATAGGTAGAGGCACCTCTAGCTTTGTCTCACCTCATGTTATTTTAGATGTATCCTGTTTTTCCTTTTCTTGTGGCATATTTGCTGTGTTCAGTGCATTCAAAGCATTCAATACAGTTCATTTACTTTTTTACCTTTTTGAATTTCTTTTGGTTTCATTGTTTGGAAATTTATTGGTGTGAAGGACAAAGTAGGGAAACAGAAATTCATACCATTCTGGACTGTGCCTTAAACATATCCTCCACTATTAAAGCAGAAGATGTAGAAGGACTACATAGTAAATGTGTTGTCAATGTTAGTACTGAGTGCATTTTGTTTCCATCGTCCCGTTTGCTGTTTATGTGTGCGTCAGTAAATGTCTTCCCCGTAAATTCAGGGGGGATGGATGATGGAAAGAGACTGCAGCCCCAAAATGGAAAGCACCTGTTTTTAATCAATCAATTACATCCGGCACAGGACTATATAAACAATCAGGAGGGAACAGGAAAAAAAAGGAGAGGAGAAAGGCGGGGATTTTCATTTTCACGACCACAAACCATCTTTACCTGCTGTTTTTCCACATCGTGCATTTGGTAACCGGTTTGTTTTTCATTTCGCCGGACTGGCTTCAATTCCCTCATCACCAGAGACCCCGGGGTCGGATTACATCATCCACCACAAGCCGAGGATTCACGGTGAGGTTGCTCCATTTATTCCGGGAAATACAAACACATCTCTTATCTGTTGACCAGTCATCCACATTCAGGACAGTTGTACACAGGGTTGCATGAGATTTAGAGTGCATAAGTGAAACCCTGTAGGGGTCCTTGTTTGCCGCTATGGGGCACTGCTGGGATCGATCCTCCCTGGTTGACATGACCCGGAAGTGCTCCAAACAAGCACTGGAAGCATTCCTGGGTCCACCTTAAAAATAGTCCATCTTCTCACCTTAGGGAGTCAGGAGGCAGCGGTTGATACTCACCAGGAGGAACAGAAGGAGAAAGAGAACATTCTTTTGATTTACACTTGTGTTAGAATTGGTGACAATCTTTTATTTGAACTCGGTACTGTCTGAGGTTCAGGGCTTAGTGGTGCCCCTTGTGGTTTCACAATATTTGTCTATAGAGTTGATGCTGCCCTACAAGTATCTTGTGTCTTGGTGTGTATGTTGTCTGTTGTTCAGTGTACAGCATTGTCATGCTCCAGTTAGCACTGCTGCCTCTAAAAGTGTTAGAAAAGTTTGGATTGGAAAATAAGAAGTTTCTTTTTATGGTCAATCCACACAACAATAAAACAGGGGGCAAAAATCACATCAAAAGGCAAAACACCTGGTCCAATATTCTTTCTCTATCAATTTGAAGTTACATTGCAATTTTGTAAAATAATCCAACAATCTGGACGTATGGCAACATGTACTGACATCTAAAATAGTAGTGATGTGATGATAATGTTACATAACCCACCCATGTGACATCACATGCCAAAGCCAGGTGAACAGCAGTGGGCATTGTTACTCTAAACAACATTGCACGCCTAAACACTGAACAGTGGCATCATTCCTGGAAACAAAATGTTAGCTTGTTAAATTATAATATAAACTAGCTGTCTTGAAATCTAAGTAATCAATTTAGGCCTCATTGTTAACTTTTGTACAGCACCATCTATTGGAATATATTTTGTAATTCATGTAGTAATAAAATGTATTGCATTTTTCATTCCAACAGATGGCACATCACAAACATTTAAACTGCTTACAATTTATTTTTGTATAACCCAAAATCACACAAGGAGTACCGCATTGGGCTTTAACAGGCCCTGCCTCTTGACAGCCCCCCAGCCTTGACTCTCTAAGAAGACAAGAAAAAACTCCCCTAAAAAAAACCCTTGTAGGGAAAAAATGGAAGAAACCTAGGGAAAGACAGTTCAAAGTGAGACCCTTTCCAGGAAGGTTGGGCATGCAGTGGGTGTCAAAAAGGGGGGTAAATACAATACAATGCAATACACAGAACAGAACAAATCCTCAATACAATATAATAGTGTGATAAAAATATTGGATGCAGAAAAAGCATTTCATATGGTTGAATGGAACTACCTTTTCACTACATTACAGAAATATTGTATTTTGGCCCAAACATATGTGCATGAATTAAACTGCTGTATACTAGTCCAGAAAATTCAGTTTGTATTAACAACATTAATTCAGACTACTTCAAACTAAAACATGGTTCTAGACAAGGATTCCCCTTGTCACCACTGCTTTTTACAATCGCCATTGAGCCAGTGGCAGTTCACTGTCGAAATCTATAATAATAAAAGGCAAAGCCCTCACTGACTGACTGACTCACTCACTCACTGACTGACTCACTCATCACTAATTCTCCAACTTCCCGTGTAGGTGGAAGGCTGAAATTTGGCAGGCTCATTCCTTACAGCTTACTTACAAAAGTTAGGCAGGTTTCATTTTGAAATTCAAAGCGTAATGGTCATAACTGGAACATATTTTTTGTCCATACACTGTAATGGAGGAGGCGGAGTCACGTATCGCGTCATCACGCCTCCTACGTAATCACGTGAACTAAAAACAAGGAAGACATTTACAGCACGAGTCACACGCGGGAACGAAGGTAAATGACGTTAATTTTTGACTGTCTTTTAATACTGTGTAAGCATACATATTAACACATGTGCAATTAAACGTGTGCATTTACGGGGTGATTTCTCAGGCTTAAAAGCTCACCTTTTATCAAACGCGGGAAGAAAGGTAACTGACGTTGTTCACTGTCTTTTAATACTGTGTAACCATACATATTAACACATGTCCAATTAAACGTGTGCATTTACGGGGTGATTTCTCAGGCTTAAAAGCTCGCCTTTTACTAAAAAGGTAAATGCAAAACTATTTTCAATCAGTTTATTGAAACGCTCCCGTTAAGGATTGCAATAACATATTCGCGAGATAAAAGAACGAAGTAGGGGGAAATGGAGGAACAGCCGCAAACAGCGAAGAGCAAAAAATTAATTAAACAATTGAGAACGGAGCGAGTTAAGCATACAAGCATGTTCATAAGGGAAACAAAGCACGGTGTAAAACGTAAGTTTAAATTAAGTTTATAGAAACGCTCCCGCTGCGGATTGCAATAACATATTCGCGAGATAAAAGTTTAATGAGAAGACACGAGGTATAAACGAACCACACGCCGTGGCGCAACGTTAGGGGCAACAGTTTCAACCATTCTATGATCTGCTTCTCGCAACTGAAAGACGGCACATGGCAGATGTTAGCCGACTTGCTGACCGCAACGTTAGGGGCTTCAACTATGGTGCTGACGCCACATCTCAGTGCCAACACTTTGCAGACTGTACTTAAAAGACACACCCTCCTCACTGGACAGTTAAAAACACCAATCAAACTAACGATGACATCAAGTATTACCCAATCAAAAGTAGGAAAGGAGGCATCTTCATAAAATGCGTGTGGGATGATTTGCATGAGACGCTGCTTTAAAAAAAAAATGATAAAAAAAATACGGGATAAATCCCGTCCAGTATTGATTCAAAACGGGACGCGCAATTTCATTCTCAAACGCGGCACGATTCCGTATTTTAAAGGATGGGTGGCAACCCTACAGTGCCAGGTAACCACCCATACAATCAGATTCTGATTCAGACTAGGAATGCAATGAATGTAATTACCCCGATCTACATACAAGGCAAAAGTCTTGCAATATTCAAAGATGATGGTTTGGGATAAGTACACCATACAACATAAAGAGCTTATGAAGCCTTGAACCGAAAAAAGCAAGATCTCAGAGATCGTAAAAAAAAAAATAGGAGGTAATGTCGTTTTACTCGCTGTAGATTTTAGTCAAACATTACCAGTTATTCCACGAGGGAGACCAGCAGATGAACTCAACGCGTGTTTAAAATCCATGCTTCTCCCACGCTCGGTTATATGTCGCGTGTTCTCGGGTAGGTGCACCAAAAAATGTATACATTTAAGCATGTAATGGGCAAACAAAAAATGACGTATACCCGAAGGCACTGCAGTAGTACTTAATGTAACTTTACTTCTTAAATGTTAATGTTTTACTGTTTAATAATTTATACGCTTCTTATATGTTGTTCAAATTCTTTTATCAAAATACCACTGACAGCGCAATGCACGATAACATGGAGTGAATACACCATACGCATCCGCCCACGGCTGCCCTGCTGTGCGCAGATAGGAGTTGATTCTACAATAAAATAAAATAAAGATAAAAAGAGTAAAACAATCATCACCCATAAAGCGTGTGTGTGTGTATATATGTGTATATATATATATGTTGATATGTGGATGTGTATATGTATATATATATATATATATATATATATATGTAGATATGTATATATATGTGTGTATGTATATGTATATATATATGTTTATATGTGTGTGTGTGTATTTTATATATATAAAACACAGCAACACTCATAACAATGACAACACAATTACATTGACAATCATGTTACGTTATGTTTAAAATGTTTCCTTTTTTTTTCATAACCTCTTTAACACACTACTTCTCCGCTGCGAAGCGCGGGTATTTTGCTAGTGTGAGATAAAAAGGGAATTATCAGAGAAGGACTTGAACAGGAATTTTAACTATATGCAGATGATATGGTACTATATATAAATCTATACTAATTAATAAAAGGCAAAGCCCTCACTGACTCATTGACTGACTGACTGACTGACTGACTCACTCACTCATCACTAATTGTCCAACTTCCCATGTAGGTGGAATGCTAAAATTTGGCAGGTTGATTCCTTACAGCTTACTTACAAAAGTTAGGCAGGTTTCTTTTCGAAATTCAACGCGTAATGGTCATAACTGGAACCTCATTTTTGACAATATACTGTAATGGACGGCAGCTTGATGGCCGTGGGAGGCGGAGTTGAGTGTCACGTCATCACGCCTCCCACGTAATCACGTGAAAAGACTGTGAGCTCAGTAGGAAGAAATGAAGGAAGAGCCGCAAACAGCGAAGAACAAAAAATTAATTAAACAATTGAGAAGGGAGCGAGTGAAGCATACAAGCATCTTCATAAGGGAAACAAAGCACGGTGTAAAACGTAAGTTTAAATTAAGTTTATTGAAACGCTCCCGTTGCGGATTGCAATAACATATTCGCGAGATAAAAGAACGCAGTAGGGAGAAATGAAGGAAGAGCCACAAACAGCGAAGAACAAAAAATTCATTAAACAATTGAGAAGGGAGCGAAACAATAAGAA
>NC_041411.2:38129024-38164024 GCF_900747795.2 Erpetoichthys calabaricus | reverse complement strand
CTCCGTCTTGTCTTTTAATCCTAATGTATCCAGTTTATTTCTAATAGCCTCATTGTGTCCATTATTGCCAATCACTAAGATTTCAGTTTTCTCTTTATTTAACTTGAGAGAGTTACTATTCATCCATTCTGAGATACAAGTTAGACATTGTGTTAGTGAATCAGGAGAATCGGGGTCATCAGGAGCTATTGATAAATACAGCTGTGTGTCATCAGCATAGCTGTGGTAGCTCACGTTGTGCCCTGAGATAATCTGACCTAACGGAAGCATGTAGATTGAGAAGAGCAGCGGACCCAGGATAGAGCCTTGTGGAACACCATATAGAATATCACGTGTCTTCGAAGTATAATTTCCATAACTAAGAAAGAATTTTCTCCCTGCCAGGTAGGATTCAAACCAATTTAAGACACTGCCAGAGAGGCCCACCCATTGACTAAGGCGATTTCTAAGAATATTATGATCAATGGTGTCAAATGCGGCACTCAGATCGAAGAGGATGAGAACAGATAAATGGCCTCTGTCTGTATTTACCCGCAAGTCATTGACTACTTTAACGAGTGCAGTTTCTGTGCTGTGATTTGTTCTAAAACCTGACTGAAATTTATCAAGTATAGCATGTTTATTGAGGTAGTCATTTAACTGCATGATGACTGCCTTCTCTAGAATTTTACTTAAGAAAGGCAGGTTAGAGATGGGTCTACAATTTTCAAGAGCCGAGGGGTTGAGATTATTTTTCTTAAGTAGGGGTTTAACTACAGCAGTCTTAAAACAATCTGGGAAGACCCCCGTATCTAATGACGAATTTACTATGTCAAGAACATTATCAATTAGCATGCCCGATACTTCTTTGAAAACATTTGTTGGTATTTGGTCAAGGACGCAGGTGGAGGGTTTCAGTTGAGAAATTATTTTATGTAAATCACGTAAATCTATCCTAGTGAAAGAGTTTAATTTGTTTATAACGGAATGCTGGGGTTTAGGAGGATCCTTAGTGTTGGGGTGATATACTATGTTATTTCTAATATCATTAATTTTTTGATTGAAAAATACAGCAATAGCTTCACAGGTTTTACTGGAAGTACTTAGGAGGCATTTCTTTGAGTTACCTGGGTTTAACAGACGATCAATCGACGAGAATAAGACTCTGGGATTACTAGCATTGTTATTTATAATCTTAGAGAAATAACAGCACCTCTCAAGACAGACTGTGTTATTGTATTCTGTTATTTTAACTTTTAATATTTCATAGTTGATAGTTAGTTTAGTCTTCCTCCATTTACACTCAGCTGTACGGCATGTTCTCTTTAAATCAGACACTCTTTTATTAAAAAAAATCTTTTTAATACAAATTAAAGTTTTCCTGGTTTTACTGGAAATGCTGCAATAGATGCATTAATTGTTCCTCTTAATTTCATGTTAAACTATGTGTAATAAGAGCACTAAATTTTTTTTATGCTTGGTTGCTGATAATCTTGCATGTGCTGCTTCATTTTAGACACCACACATGTACTACTTTTTCTACATGTACAAGAATGTTGTTTCATTTAATCTGTGATAAACCTTTGATAATATGCAGTATATTCCAATTTAAGAAGAATTGCAAAACTAAATTGTGAACAGGTATCATTTTTGTTGATTCAGATCCATGGTTATAATTTGTAATTTATTTTAGTTTTAATCATAAATCATTTTTAATATTTGATTTACTTTATAATTTACTGTTAATCAGATTTATGTATATTTTTCTTTTTTACAAATCTCTTTGGATAAATTCATCTTATCATTACAGTACAGTAGTATATTCAGTTGCAGAGTTTATGAAATATGTTATGATACACAGTGCCATGTTGTTCAAACAGTTCTTGGTCCTATCAGCAGCAGTTTACATATTAAAAGCAAATGTACTTGCTGTCTTCCAATTAAAAGAGAGGGTTCATATTCCATCCTTAATTAAAGAAAAAGGATACTCTTTGTAATTGAGCGAAAGGATGTCTGTTTCATAAATGCCAGTAGTAGTCACTAGGGCTGCCAAGATAACTCAATATAATTGTCTGCCTCTGCCGTACTCAACTTCATGTACTTTAGGAGCCAAAAACTGGGAATTAGCCTGACTGAAGGGCTGCCGTGCAAAACAAGTTAACATTTTCTGACATTTTTGACATTAGTTGTTTCCTAAAGATTTAAGTTAGAATGTTTTAAAACTAGTAAATCTATTTAACAAATTTTCTTTGCATTTGGTGTTATGTTTAATAAACAATCCTTCAACAGAA
This sequence comes from Erpetoichthys calabaricus, assembly GCF_900747795.2. Taxonomy (NCBI): domain Eukaryota; kingdom Metazoa; phylum Chordata; class Cladistia; order Polypteriformes; family Polypteridae; genus Erpetoichthys; species Erpetoichthys calabaricus. The sequence goes on along the minus strand of NC_041411.2, from coordinate 38,161,754 downwards.
TAATAAATTTAGAAATTAGCACTTTATTTAACCCTTTAACCGCCAACTCCCTAAATATTCCCCAAGCCAGGCGAAATCTGAACAATTTTTGTTTTTTTACTTTTTTACATTTTTTTTTACATTTTTTACATTTATTCAAGCAGTATTGACCACTAAATGTTGTGCAAGTTGCCAGTGTATACACGAAATCTATAAATGTAACCTGAATTCTCAGCTAAGCAAAACATCTTGATACCAAACCGTGCCCTTTTCAATGGTAGATACTGTCGAAACTGTAAGCGGCCCTTCCACGACAATAAACTTTCATCAACTGCAACTGACGGTCCTGGCATGTAGGGCAACTGAAATGCTTCAAATAAATGATCAATCAAAGGACGTAGCTTGAACAAGTGGTCGCGGTTTGGATCTTTCTTATCTGGCTCGTTTCTGTTGTCATTCAAATGAAAGAATTTCAGCAGCAAAGAGAATCGGTTACGTGTCATGACAGCTGCAAAAATAGGTGTTGCATACATAGGATCTGTAGACCAGTACATCTCAATATCTGGTTTTCTGATTATTCCCATCAACATCAAAATCCCAATGAATTTTTTCATTTCGTTTTCATCAGTGTCAAACCAAGCACGAACACGGGAATGTGGAGGTAAATTGGGATTTTTCTCAATAAACTGTGCTGCATACAGATTTGTCTGATGAACAAAATGTCTAATCAAATCAGGTGACACAAACAGCTCATAAAACTGCTCAGCAGTGTAATTGTTTACATCAACAATAAAGCCACACGTTCCCTCAAACGAATGCAGAAAAGGTAGTTCACCACGGGCAGCAGCCCAGCTGAGATGCTGGGGATACACCCACTCAGCGCCGTCATCCGATGCGTCTTCATTCACAATATCATGCAGCGCACGTTGCTGCTCATCACTGTCACTAAAATCTTCTTCAGAACTGCTACAATCATGATCAGAACTGTCCAAAATCGCCTGCAAAGCCTCACTTGAAGTCAGTTTACGTTTCGCCATATTCACAGCTGTTACATGCGAATCACGTCACATGACCGGCCAAAACAACCACAGACTTGTCGAAATACAACGTAGTAATAATACCCACGCCAAACCGTCAGTTATACTACTTGCCAGGCATTCATATAACCACAGGCAAATGTGCCGGATAATTCCGGCAGTATGGCGTTAGCATTAAAACAGCGGTGCCGGATATATCCGGCAGAGGGCGGTGAAGGGGTTAAAGTTGAGCTAACGTAAGACTTATCTTGTTGTAATCATAACATATCACTAGACAAGAACAATTTTATTAAATAACAGTTATCTGAAAATTGGAGTAAAGTAAAAATACATCTTAAAATAATTATGAAAGCTATTTTAAACTTTAATGTAATTTAGATCAATTAATATTTTATTGCCCATTCTTCTTTTGCTCTTTAAATGCTTGCATATAACAATAATATGTGAATAACATGAATAGTGCCATGTCCCACCTTAAATATAAACAGTAATACAATCTGGATGCTTATTACCGTTCCCTCTTATCAACCTTAAACAGTTTATTTATACAGGTTTAAATCCAAAAACATGTCAAATAAAAATATTGTCTTGATGAAAATTCTATTATGATTAATTATTATATACACAGCATCTGGTTCTTTTGTGAAAAGTGTGCCCTGTAGTTACTTTCAATTATACTTGTATGTACATTAAAATAAATGTAATATAATCCTATATACAAAACACATATTGTAAACTTGTCTAATGTGAAGACTGGGATTGCATTTTGCTCACCAGTTTTCTTTGTCAGGCTGCAGCACTCAGTCAGTCTGTTAGGTGCTCGTCAGTGAGGGAATTGCGCTGTTTACACTTGACAATCTCCATTGCTGAAAATGCGCTTTGCATGCGTAACTAGACGTAAAACTGGTCAGAATTTTTTTTTTCCGCAAGTGAGGACAGCACCATACTCTCTGCCAGATACATAACGTATCCAGAAGTTCAACACTGATTCCTCTTTATAGTTGCGTTGTAAAATGCAGTCATTCTGCAAATCAATAAGCTCATTTTCATACCTGGCTTTTAAAACTCCAAAGATCTCTGTGAGCTCCAAAGCAGATTTTACTTCAGTACTAAATGGTTTTTCAATTGCACAAATCATTGGGATCAATGGTTTTAGGTTATCAAAACGACTGTTAAATTCTCTTGAAAGTTCGGCAAGATAATGTGTGAACTCTTCCAGGTGGAAAGCAGTGTTTTGCTGTTGACCAACTTGAGTACTCAGGGATGGAAAATGAGTAAAATCACCTTGTTGAAGCTATTCTTGATAAAGAAGTAGCTTTTTCTGAAAAGCCAAAACATTACTAACAAGAACAGGGAGAATTGTCTTGTTTTCTTGTAACGTTAGATTGGATGCATTTAAATGCCTTGTGATGTCAGTAAGAAAAGCAACATCCAGTATGAAGTTTTCGTCATGGACATATGCCAGATCAGTAAGCTAAACCTTAATAAAAAGCTATCTTGGCTTAACCATTGAATTTTGGCGTGTAGCGTGATGTTGTGATATTGCGTTTCATATTCCTCCAGTAAAGGCCGAAACTCTAGGTGATTTAGTGACTGCCCTCGGATGTAATTTACATTCCTAAGTACCTTTTCCATTGTCACCTTCAAATTTCCTTTTTTCAATTTGCAACATAAGTGTTCTTGATGGAGAATGCAGTGATATGCAAAAAACATGGGTATGCTTCTTTTTTCAGTAACGCTATAAGACCCTTCTCCTTCTCGACCATTGATGGAGCACCGTCGGTGGTAAACGACACAAGTTTACTCAAGTCAATTTTATTTCCTGGTCCCTTCAAACAAAGCAAATCAAATATCCTCTCCTACTGTTTGGCTTTTAAGAGGGGAATGTGTAAGTATATCCTAAACAAGATCCGTGCCATTAAAAAGCGCACACACACCATGACCTGGGCCATGTTTGTTATATCAGTTGACTCGTCAATGGCCAGACTAAAATGTTCTGCGTTACGTCAGTCAGTTATAAGTTTTTCAAAAAGATTATCAGAAATTGTTTCAGCTCTTCGGGCTAGTGTAGCATCTGATAGTTGCAATTTGGATATCTGACCAATGGTATTGTCTTTGCTTTTAAAATCGGCAAAAAGAGCTTCACTGCACTCCAAGAAACATTTCTTAATAAGCTCACCTTCAGTAAAAGGTCTGCGGCTCTTTACAATGTTCCACACTATTTTAAATGCGGCCTCTGTGATGGAATCACTCTTATTTTGCATCGTAGTAAATTTTGCTGGCCACGTAGGCTGTCTATAAGTGAGCTGATTTTATCCTTTCTTAAATTGGTCTGAGGGGGATATAATTTTTTAAAGTCAGGACAAAAGCTTTTGTGGTGATGTTGGTCATTTGGGCATTTTGGTACCGCTATACTTCTCTGACAAAGCAGACGTAGAGGTTTATTTCTGTGAATGTGAATTCTTCTTCCCATTCTTTGTTAAATGTTCTATGTCCTTCTGAGATTTTGCATTTTGTCATTTTCTTGTTGCTTTCACCAGTAGCTCTCAATGTTTCGTCTGCTTAGCGTTGTGATACAGGAACTTCACTTGAACTGAAAAAATGTATAAAACGCTAGTGCACCCCCTTTTGAGAGAAAACAGAATGTTCTTGTTTTGAGCAGGGCTTTAAATTCTGAAAATGATTAATAGACTTCAATACATTTACTTCATGGGGGGTCACAGAAAATGCTTTAGGGGGGCTGGATGTGGCCTGTGGGCCTCGTGTTGCGTTGCCTGGCCCTACATTATATACAGTATTGTAGAATGCCGATGCAGAAGGTTAATAACAGTGGCAGCTGCACCACATTCTTCAGAAGATGGTTCCCCTGCCCCCCCAAATATCATCTAAAAGTCTGGTGTGTGGGGGAGAGTTTCACTTGAAAAACTGACACAGTCATTGTTAGTTCACTAGTAAAACACAGATGTTTCACAGCAGTACTGTTTCTACTGTATGCATAGCTTAGCTAAATATGGTTGATTAATCTGTTAAAGGTATTTGCTAGTTTTATTTTGGGCAGTGTTGCATACTCACCCTCTGCCAGATTTTTATGTCAGTGCTGCCAACTTGTAACGATAACTATCATTTTGTGAATTCGAAAGAAACTGTGTGTCAGCAATAAAATCCAACTTAAATATAGTGCTTTCTTAAGTTATTTTCTATAGTGAATAAAATTTAATGAATGATTAGGCTGATATGGAGGATGTATTTTTAAATCTAGTGCAATTGTCACACTTCATCTAAACTGAAGTAAACTTTTCAGGCTAGTGAAATCCTCATCCTAAAAATCAGCACTTCTGAAGTTACATGTCCCTTCTACAGTATATTGTCTTTCTGGAATGGAACTTCCAGGAAGACCAACGCATTGCATTATACTGAATACTTCCTATTGTGTGTTATGTGGTTTAAAGGTTTTCTCTTACTTCATTTCATCCTTTTCTAAGTTTGAAAGAATGAATGCCTTTTTTTCAGAACTGTTCTGATTGAAATCGTTTGTGTGTAGTCTAGAATATCTGCTTGCTCTAATGGTTAAATAATCCAGAATTTTTGATGGTTTAATAATGGAAACATTGATGATGACAATCAAGAGTTTAAACATGAATATTGTCAACCCTACTTGTTTCTGTTTTTAGATTTAATATGTGACAAGAAATATTTAGACAGCAAGAAGTAAAATATCAAGAACAGTTCTGCAAAGGAATGACATAGAGCTGAAAAAGTTGTCCAACATAAATACATAAATGTTTAACTGTAATGATGGCAAAAACATTCAGCATGAATTAAGAAAAAAAAAATGTTTTTGCGAACACGGCCCCAGAGTTTTTAATGTCAACTTAATGGTTACAGAAACGTTTATCTTATATAATTATTTATTATACTGCAGCTGCAAAGTGTAGTATATTGGTATTACCTTAGTTTTCTCTTTTTGCTTATTCAAGATGTATTTGAATAGATATCTATGTTCATCTCAATTTTAGATCAGTTTTTTTTTTATTTTTAAGTACATTTATAATAAGTCTTAGCTTGAATGTAATCAACTTAAATAAATGATCATATAAATAGTGGTGTATGTAGGCAGAACATATTTATTTCGAGCCTTCATTTAACATTCTAAATATAACTTACTGGCATGCATATCCTCTTTTTCTTTAAAGAACAAAACCCATTTGGATGACTACATATGTTTTATTTTTAAGTGCCTTATTTAAAAATGTTTAGTAAAATATTAAATACCAGTAACGGCGCACTGCACGATAACATGCAGTGAATACACTTGACTTAAGCATTCATAGTTTTCATCCTCTTTCTTTCTCTGTACATTCAGCATTTGTTTGCTCAGAGGTTGATGCACTTGCTGTTTCCTGAGCAGCTCTTCTTTTCTCCACCCTAGCAGCCCGCTGCTTCTCTTCTTCCGTTGGCATCTTTTCGCATTAAAACTGATTTAGTTTTTGTGTTGCAATTACTTAGTACGTTTTTCTTAAATTTTTACTTAAGCTGGCACTTAAGTCCTCAATCTGCCTCAAGAATGATTGAAGATATGAAGAGGTAGGGGAAGTGACCGTGAAGGTGGTAGGGAATGAGAACGGTGCACGTACGGCTGCTCTGCTATGTGCTGCAGAGAGCTGATGAGTTGATTCTACAATAAAATAAAAAGAGTAATAAAAATCATTACCCCGAAAGCGGATAGTAGACGTCGCGTAGTATATGTGTACCAAATTTCAGGTCAATAGGTGAAACGGTTTACGAGCAACAGGTGATTTAAAATCATGGACAGACAAACGAACAGCCACGGTAGTGCATTATATAAGAAGATAGCAAACAATCAAATGCCTACTTGAATTATTTGTATAAAATTAGGCACTAAATAATCAATACAACAGTCAATAGATTGTTTACAAAACCTTGTTAAGGGCAGTCCTAGTAGCTACCATATCAGAAATAGAACTTTGCAGTTGTCAGAAATGATATTTACATGAAAAATGGCAGTTTGTAGAATCCCATAGTACATAGCAACATCTGGTTATATGATTCTGATTGGGGACTTCTGGAATTTCTTTAATTCACCTTTAAATATTCAAATTATAATGAATATAATTCATGTTTGAATATATTTATCAAAGTTCAGTTATAAATCTAAAAAACAGAGTATATGTATATTTATATACGCAATCTTGGGGCACACTTTTTACTTTTAATTAATTTTTTTATTCAACTATAGAACACTGTGCCTAATAGAGATGGATTTCGTAATAAATGACTTAAAAGATTACTCATAACTTTAAACCCACTCTGTTTTTCAGGTGTTTAACTGTAGTGGCAGATATGTGTTTAAATATAGTATTAAACTTATATGTAATAATTATTTTCAAAATATGTTACTTAGGTGTTGAAGGATTATATATTGAATGCTGTTAGTAAATATAATTTATCTTGCACAACACCTAGAATTAACCATAAATACCATCAGTTACATTGATTAAATTATTTTTGTCATTTATTTTCTTGGTCTCCTTTCATCAATAATGATAAGTGAATGTCACATAGTAGCAAAGCGTGAATGTAGTGAGTGGTGGAACACTGTTGGCCCAGGACTCGACTTTGATGGGGCCACAAATGTGACAAAAAGTCTATTAATATAATTCTGGTACATCCTAATATAAAGACTCATATAAACAAAAAATCTGTCTATGTGTTGTAAATATCGCAGAGTGCATCTTTGTTCTTTAAAAAGGACGCATGTTGATTGCACAAACACATCATGTCACTTAAAAACTATTTCCCTACATGCTATCCCGCTACAAAGTGGGTAAGCACATGTCAGGTATGTTTTGAGCGCATGCAGTAGTGGAATAGAGCTTTCATTAGTTCAAATTTGATTCTGCTCACACACTTAACTTGCTTTCAGCCAACTGATAACTACACCTGATCAAAGCTGCAGTGACAGAGTGCATGAAGAATAGCACAATTTAGAAGGTTGCCAGTTCAAATCCCATTACTGCCATAAGGGTCCTGTTCAATTGGGCCCTTGAGTAAGGCCCTTAACCTGAAAATTGCTCCAGGGGCAGTGTACAATGGCTGATCCTGTGCCCTGACCTCCAAAAATCATGCAAAAAAAAAGTTTCTCCTCAGGGATTAATAAAATAAATCAAATCAATAGGGAGAGAGAGAGATGCCTATAGTACAATAAAGAAAGCGATTATACATGTAACACAGAAAACAGTGTGACAGATGAAAATGAAAACATCAATAACGGAGAAAAAGATGAGTCTGCACAAGTGATGAAACTGACAGTGTCAGTGGCCCATTACAATTTACCAGTGCCGACAGTGCTAACATAGTGCCCTTGTTTAGGCTCAACATTTGAGTAAGCTGACTCCCACTCGTTCTAAGACATCACATAACAGGTCATATCAGTTGCATGGGAGGTTGGGGTTGTTTGTGCGGGAGCCCACTAATGAGCTTGAACCCTAGTTCAAGTTTAATACAGGATTTTTAGAGGCTGCCGAATGATTAGTGGCAAGTGATGTATGTAAATTGTTTTGTATATTAAATCTGAAAATCTTGATGGTCCTAGTTTAGAAGGGATTTTCTCAAAGCCAAGAATGTGTGTAAATTCATTCCCTAATAATTTCTAAATAGGAAAAACCTCTTATGCTTTGTTTTTCCTTGACATGTTTAATCTGAGGTCCAATTATTGTTTGGTTCTGATATTTGCTTCAAGTTGTTAGAATAATTTAAAAGATTTGCTGTTTTGTTTTAGGGAAATGTCATTTTAATCAATTTTTAACTGTGATCTATGTAGGTGGAGTGGAGTTTGGTTTTTCTACTGAAATTGAAAATAGTCAAAAATGTTTTTATACCTTGTTCTTTTTTCTATACTTGCATGATGCTAGGTAGTTATTCCCTGAATGGTTTTTCGCTTTTACTGCTGTGGTCACACAGCTCGTTCCTTTGGGTGTTTATAAAGCTGCACAGATATGATATGGACCAGCCAGTTGATATCAGCTATGTGCACTTGTGGGTGGGGTCTGCTTATGAAGTTATAGTAAACAGGATAACTAAATTCTTTGTGATCCTCTGCCGCCCTTATTTGATGATTGCAGGGCTACTTTCTGAAGGTTTTTTGGAATTTTCTTTTCATTGATTTACATAATCCAAGGGTAAAGCTAATACATCTTTAGTAATAAGAAGAATCACACAGATTATTTTGTTGCTCCTAACTGCATTTTTTCATGATTATAGTTGTAATTAGTAAACATTTTCTGTGAGGGGAGGAATGAAGAATATTTGCTTTAACACCCCTTTATCTAGGAATAACCAGATTGGCTATTTGGAGTCTAGATTCTTATTGTTTACAATGTCTTTGCATTTTTGAAAAGCAGAACAGTGCCATAACCATTTAAATCAATTGTTACATCACTTTTGAATATTCTGTATCATTTGTCTCCCCCTTCACTTACTACTTTACATATTGAGAAACAAAAAGCAGAACAGGAATGGATGATACCTAAGTTTGCAAAGAGGGTTAAAAAAGAGAAACTGAGTTTTCATAATTGGCATGGTAACTGGGTAATAAGGAATTGTATTTTCAATGTTTATTAGATAATATAGCATAGTCCTGAGCCAATTCAAAGTAGAGTATGGTATGGGTTTTTACAGTTGAGAAAAATAGGCAGGAGGCAGGTAGTAAATTCTTCATAAAGGTCATTGAGGATTAATGTTTAACCTGTAGTAGTTGTAGAGATTATCATTAAAAATTGAGGGTATCGTAAAGTTTGGAAGTTCATTCATTGTCATATGTTTTTTTAGGTTTGGTTTTATATAACAAAGCTAATACATTTGGCCAAAGTGGTTGTAGTTTCTCTTACACTTTAAATTTGAGCATGGGTAGATTTTAGAAAGTCAAGGCCTTTAGAGTTCTTTTCTTTTGATAGTTTTAAAATATAGAAGAAATTGTGAAGGAATGTGTTATTTGAACAGTGGAAGTTTTTATTTTTTGTTGAGTCTGTTTTTTTTCCCCCCAACATTCATTTATAGTGTCTAAGGGTAATCAGTATCCATCATGTAGATATCCATATAGGTTTGAACTTGGTCTTTGTTTATAGGTTTGTTTAATGTAGCACATATGTCTTGGCAATTAAAGAAAAATAGTAGATTTGAAACATTAGGCATACTACTTCTTCTTTCAGCTGCTCCCATTAGGGGTTGCCACAGCGGATCATCTTCTTCCATATCTTTCTGTCCTCTGCATCTTGTTCTGTTACACCCATCACCTCCATATCCTCTCTCACCACATCCATAAACCTTCGCGTAGGCCTTCCTCTTTTCCTCTTCCCTGGCAGCTCTATCCTTAGCATCCTTATCCCAATACACCCAGCATCTCTGCTCTGCACATGTCCAAACCAACACAATCTTGCTTCTCTGACTTTGTCTCCCAACCGTCCAACTTGAGCTGACCCTCTAATGTACTTATTTCTAATCCTATCCATCCTCGTCAGACCCAGTGCAAATCTTATCATCTTTAACTCTGCTACCTCCAGCTCTGTCTCCTGCTTTCTGGTCAGTGCCACCATCTCCAACCTATATAACATAGCTGGTCCCACTACTGTCCTGTAGACCTTCCCTTTCACACTTGCTGATACCCGTCTGTCACAAATCACTCCTGACACTTTCTCCACCCTTTCCACCCTGCCTGCACTCTTTTTCACCTCTCTTCCACAATCCCCATTATTCTGTACTGTTGATCCCAAGTATTTAAACTCATCCACCTTCGCCAACTCTACTCCCTGCATCCTCACCATTCCACTGACCTCACTCTCATTCACACACATGTATTCTGTCTTGTTCCTACTGACCTTCATTCCTCTACTCTCTAGAGCATATCTCCACCTCTCCAGGGTCTCCTTGACATGCTCCCTACTCTCGCTACAGATCACAATGTCATCAGCAAACATCATAGTCCATGGGGACTCCTGTCTAATCTCGTCTGTCAACCTGTCCATCATCATTGCAAATAAGAAAGGGCTCAGTGCCAATCCCTGATGTAATCCAACCTCCAACTCGAATGCATCCATCACTCCTACCGCAGACCTCACCACTGTCACACTTCCCTCGTACATATCCTGTACAACTCTTACGAACTTCTCTGCCACTCCCGACTTCCTCATACAATACCACAGTTCCTCTCGAGGCACCCTGTCATATGCTTTCTCCAGGTCCACAAAGACACAATGCAACTCCTTCTGGCCTTCTCTAAACTTTGCAGTCTTCAATCTCCTTCAGATCAACTCTTCTGCATAGGATGTAATCTACCTTTGTGCATCTTCCTCCACTCTTGTATGTAATCCTATGTTCCTCCCTCTTCTTAAAATACGTATTCACCACAGCCATGTCCATCCTTTTGGCAAAATCCACTATCCTCTGACCTTCTTCGTTCCTCTCCTTGATACCATACCTACCCATCACCTCCTCGTCTCCACTGTTCCCTTCAACATGCCCATTGAAATCCGCTCCAATCACCACTTTCTGTCCCTTGGGTACACTGTTCATCATTTCATCCAACTCACTCCAAAAAACTTCTTTCTCACCCATTGCACACCCAACTTGCGGTGCATATGCACTAACAACATTCATCATCACACCTCCAATTTCCATCTTCATAATCATTACTCTGCCTGACACTCTTTTCACCTCCAAAACACTCTTGACATTCTGTTCCTTCAGAATAACTCCTACCCCATTTCTCCTCCCATACATACCATAATAGAACAATTTGAATCCACCTCCAATCCACCTGGCCTTACTCCCCATCCATTTAGTCTCTTGCACGCACAATAATATCAACCTTCCTTCTCTCCATCATATCTGCTAACTCTCTCCTCTTACCAGTCATACTGCCAACATTCAAAGTTCCTACCCTCAGTTCTACTCTTTACTTTCCTCCTCTTCTCCTTCTTCGGCCATCAGTAGCCCAATTTCCGCCAGCACCCTATTGGCTAACAGTACTGTTGTTAACCCGAGGCTCGACTACTCTGGTATGGAAATTTGTATTGTTGACCGCATATTGATTTGGCAAAATTTTACACCAGATGCCCTTCCTGACGTAACCCTCCCCATTTATCCGGGCTTGGGACGAAGAAATGCACTGGTTTGTGCATCCCCTGTGGTTGGGTTAAACATTAGGTATACTTAAATGTGAAAAAATCTTTAAAGCTTATTTTGCACATGAATGCATGCTGTCAGATCTCAAGAGCTGGACCCAGAATTTATTTTAGGTCTATCGTGTGGAGCAAAGGCAGAAAAGTTCTGTGTTAAGCATTCAGAGTTTCATTATCGCCAGTTACATGCACTCACGTTGATACAAACAACCCAGTCACAAAATAATTCAAATGATGACATGAAATGTCTGTGATTTTTTTCACTTAATATACAGAGTTTCATTTTTTTTATCTTTAGCTATCTGCAATTAAATGTGTACTATAATGGAAGATTCTTAGAATCTTTCAGGACCGCCTTTGCTGTTTTATGCTGGCACTATAGTATTAATTTTCCTTTTACTCATACCCAGTATTGATGTTTTTGTGGTTTGTGTTCATTATGCACAAAATAAACTCAACACTTCACTGTTACTGCTCACCAATGTATTTTATTTTGGACAGTATTAAAAAAAAAAAAAAATACTGACTGTGGAGGCCCCAAACATTTTGCACATTTTTAAGGACAGTTTAGGTAGGAATGAATGTGTGAAAATTGTGAAGAAACAAAAATTGTTTAATTCCTAATATTCATTTAGCGTGTTTGTGAAAGGGACTTAATTTGCATGTAATTGAGGGTATTCTGTGGAAATTTGTAGCTCTCTCATTTGTAGCTCTCTCTGTTAGAATGATGAGTAATCATCTTCTGTCACTGCAGTATTGGATGACTTACTGTGAATTTGAGGGTTTAATGTTTTGAACAACCTTTTTTTTGCACCTATTTCTATTTCTGTAGTTCTTTTATCAGCTTGTTAATTTTTTTAATCTTAATTTTGTTTATTTTACATGCCACCATTCTTTTCTTTTTCATGGGCAAAAACATTTTAACACTAGAATTACCAGAGCCTACGAAAAAACTCGTGTATCCGGCCCACCTTAAATCGCTTCTTAAATCCGTTCACACCTCTCCGCCAGCATCCTTTGTCCTCTAAATGTGCTGATAAAAGACAAGCTGCCAGCAGCCGGCTATTCCATCCCCCCAACGACTTAGAACGTGAGCGAAGTTTTCCCAGCTCACGCCTTGATTGATTATGTGGGAGTGAAGTGGAGTTTTACAGTGGAAATAAGAGATCATTATTCTAATGTAATCTGTGTAAACACATTGTTAAAACAGAAACTTTTTCATATTTTAGTAATAAATGTTAAAAATGTAGTAGGCATAAACTATAGAATATATAAAGCCCGAGTTCCAAAGATCAAATAAACACTTCCACAAAAGCTTCAAGAATGATTCAACAGCTTCTGTAGCGTAGCGCGCTAAGATTTGCCTCTTAGCGCAGAGCAGCTTTTCCTTGCCTCACAGACCTGAGTTCGATTCCCCGCTGGGGATGAAGTGTTGCTTTTTTTTTCTTTTCTTTTAAACCTCAAACGGACATAAAATTTATACATTGGTATGCACTGTCAGTTACTGAGATCGTTATATTTTCATGTGGGATGCTCCTTTTCAAATATTTTTTAACAATTGAGACTGCAATTAACAGGAACAACTGTCCTTATTACTTATTTTTAAGATCCATAACACACAGACAGACAGAGCACTGCGTAATAGAGAGAGAGACAGACAGGCAGAGAAGTCACTAGATATATAAACAGGGAAGCCACGTGTACTGAAAGAAAAAAAGAACAACATGTGCTTTGTCCCTGCTGCACTGAATAAGCGCAGGCGCTCTAACATCACCCCTCCCCCGATCTTACTTAGAGAGTCTTAGCGCGCTACGCCACAGAAGCTATTGAATCATTCTTGAAGCTTTTGTGAAAGTGTTTATTTGATCTTTGAAACTCGGGCTTTATATATTCTATAGTTTATGCCTACTACATTTTGTAACATTTATTACTAAAATATGAAAAAGTTTCTGTTTTAACAATGTGTTTACACAGATTACTTTAGAATAATGATCTCTTATTTCCACTGTAAAACTCCACTTCACTCCCACATAATCAATCAAGGCGTGAGCTGGGAAAACTTTGCTCACGTTCTAAGTCGGTGGGGGGATGGAATAGCCGGCTGCTGGCAGCTTGTCTTTTATCAGCACATTTAGAGGACAAAGGATGCTGGCGGACAGGTGTGAAAGCGATTTAAGGTGGGCCGGATATACGAGTTTTTTCGTAGGCTCTGATAATTCTAGTGTTAAATGTCTTTTAGCATTGACTAGTTAAGATTCTAGTATTCTAGCTGTGCTGTCCAAGTTTCTGAGTAAATAACAAACACATTTTGTGGTGATTTAGAAAGTTTTATACAGTGTTTTTTGGGTTAGCCTATTGAATGTGGTGTTTATTGGCTTCATTGCCCCTTTCTTTGTTTTGACCATATTCTTTTTCAGACGATTTTTTCTTTCTTGTCACCCATTCCTATTTCAGCACTATATGCTGGCAGTATGTGACTGGCGTTGGTTGTTTTCCTCCAAAGCAATGTGTGTGTGTGCATCACAGGACTGAATGTTTTCAAATACCATTTTTATGTGTGTTTACATGTAATGCTCAAAGCACCTATTGTGAAAGCCCATGTCTGTGTGGGTGTCCACAGGAAACAACGGAGCCATTATATTATACTAACTGCGTAAGCCCATGCTGCAAAAATCCCTGGATCCTAGAAACTATTGAAATCATCAGAATAAAACTGAGATGTCAGGAAATTGAAAGTAACCACTCTGGGCATCTCTCCACTAGGAGGATTCGTTTTTGCCAACGTGCTCACCTCATTTGTGTTTTAGCGGGCAGTAGGAAAAGTGAAAGGCATACCGTTTTGCCAATGTTAGCGGCTAAGTGACTTTGTTTATCTTCTGAGGTTTCATTTTGCTGATGTGCTGGCCCTGCTTGTATTATTAGCGGCTAAGCGAGTTTTCTGTTTCCTGGGAATTGGAGCCCTTACCCTGACTCCACCTCTCACTTCTGGGCTGGATAGACAGACAGACAGACAGGCAGAGACACACTTCCACGTGTAGACGTTTATATATAAGATTCTCTATATTCTGCTCAGTTTAAAGAAAATGAGATGCAATATAAGTAGTTTTTTGACACAATACAAATACCACAGATGGATACTCTCAGTGCAGAGGAACTGGGCAATCCTCTGACACTCTCAGAACTACTGGATGCAATTAACTCACTCCAAAGTGGGAAACCAGCAAGCCCTGATGGCTACTCAGTGGAATATTATTAAAAAAAAAACTCCACTATCATTAGAAACTTTTGCAGAAGCTAGAAACAACAAAATTCTCCCTGAATTTATTTGACAAGCCTTAATTCCCATCTTTCCAAGAAAAAATAAGGACTTATTACAATGTACATCAAAGAGACCATTTTCACTTCTGAATAATGATATTGAGATACTCTCAAGTTTTAGCTAGAAGGAATTAGAAACTGTTTCCTTCTGTATTATCACAAGACCAAACCAGATTTATTAAAAGCAGACACTTCAGACCGTCGGGGTCTGTTTAATGTAATATACTCGACCATAAAATTTAACACAACAGAGATCTTATCATCTTTGAATGCAGAAGAAGCCTTTTACAGAGTCGAATTGGATTATTTAGTCACCACATCACACAAATTTGTGTTTCGCTCAAATATATGTGCATGGATAAAATTACTTTATGCCAGTCCAGAAGCCTCAGTCTGTATTAACAACATGATCTCAGACTACTTCAAACTAGAACGTGGTACTTGGCAAGGGTGCCCTCTATAACCATTGCAGTTGCCAATGAGCCGTTGGCCATTCACTTTTGAATTACACTAGATAAAGGGGATTATCAGAGAAGGACTTGAACAGAAAATATTGCTATACACAGATAATTATCAGACCCACAAACATCTTTGCCATTAGTCCTTAATGTACTAAGCAGAATTTCAAAAGATATCTGGACTCAAAATCAATTTGAATAAAAGTGTGCTTTTTTTTTTTTTTATACTTTTTTTATATGCACATCATACTAGATTGAACATCTGTCTGTTCCTTTTATTGGAACTGTTTAAATGTCTAGGGGTAAACATCACAAGTAAATATAAAGATCTTTTTTAATACAATTTTGCTATCAGCTTTGAAAAAATCAAACATGAAATGAACAAGTGATCTAGTCTCGATCTCACATTAGCAGGGACAATCGATACTGTCAAGATGAACATCCTTCCCAGGCTTCTTTTTCTATTTCAGAGCATTCCTATAAACATAAACAATTCATTCTTTAAGAACTTAGTTTAATTTATAACCTTATTTATCTGGAATTTGGGACATTCAAAAGGCAACTCTACAAACACCTACAGAGCAGAAGGTGAAACAACAACAACAAATAATGATTGTATTTATATAGCACCTTTCCAATGCTCAATGCACTTCAGAGTCTCAAAGAAACAGCAGGTATATGTAACATTGGATACAGATGATTTTGAGTAGAACATTAAGGCAGATAGATACTTGATATACAAAGACATTAAACAAAATAAAAGACCACAAACCAAAGTAAAATACTAGATTCAATACTAAAAGAAAGCCTAGCAAATAACATAATTTGTGATATAACACACACATACAAATTATACCGAACATCTGGACAGAGATGAAAGAGGAGGCAGAATGTCAGGTTAAGTTAAAAGCCTTCCTGAACAGATGAATTTTAAGTTGTTTTTTAAAAGAATGAATGGGGTTGGCTGATCTAATTAATTTAGGGAGATAATTCCAAAGTCTGGGCGCTATACAGCTAAAGGCCCTGTCACCCATAGAATGCAGGTCAATATCGGTCACAACTCACAACAGCTTTGCCAGAATCAGAGGACCTTAGTGGGCAATAGCATAGTGATGGAGAAGGCCACTGATGTAGTCCAGTACGACTACAAATATATAAGCTACGAGCTGTATATACCCGGCGTTGCCCGGGGCAGAAGTAACGTAATCGGTCAAACACTTACATATATACCAAAGTAAACCTAATCGGTCAAACAGTTACATATATAAAAAAACCGAACCTAATCGGACAAACAGCTTCATATATACAGAAGCGAACCTAATCGGACAAACAGCTAATCTATATACATAACCAAACCTAATTGGTCAAACAGTTACATAAATACAAAAGCAAACCTAATCGATGAAACAGCTTCATATATACAGAAGCGAACCTAATTGGTCAAACAGTTACGCATGTGCAGAATTATTTTACAAAGATTATGCGTGTTAACAATCATTAAAAAGAAAAGATTGAGGAACTCTTCTTCTATATGTGATGAAGCTGGATGAAGCTGACTTGACGAAGACGTAGGTGGCATAGATTGGTTTTTCTAAAACAGAAGAAAAAAATGAGTATCTATTATTATTTTAAATTAGAATGAAAATGAGAACCTTGATTAGAGATAGATTATCCGTATTAAAATATGTGCATGAATAAACTTTTGCTAACTCTCTAGCAAAAGTTTATTCATACAAATTGCCATGGGATGGCTTTGTGAAAAAGTAAAAATTAGATAAAAATAAATTGAGAATGCGTACTTCGATTTGACTGAGATTATCTGTAATGATGAAAAAAAAGTTTAGTATGTTTTTTTTTCCATACGGGAAGGATGTAAAACCTTACATAGGCACCCTTCAGCCTGTACTGAAGGGTAGTGTCAGATTCTTACTGACTAAAAAACACCCTTTTTATTCCACAGCTACCCCAAAAACCACTATTAGGCATTACTTTGGGGTGGCAGTAGTTTAGTTATGAAACAGCTGGGTCCTGAAAAAAATCTGTCTTATTAGTGGCTTCATCACATATAGAAGAACAGTTCCTCAATCTTTTCTTTTTAATGATTGTTAACACGCATAATGTTTGTAAAATCATTCTGCACATGCATAACTGTTTGACCAATTAGGTTCGCTTCTGTATATATGAAGCTGTTTCATCGATTAGGTTTGCTTTTGTATTTATGTAACTGTTTGACCAATTAGGTTTGCTTATGTATATAGATTAGCTGTTTGTCCGATTAGGTTCGCTTCTGTATATATGAAGCTGTTTGTCCGATTAGGTTCGGTTTTTTTATATATGTAACTGTTTGACCGATTAGGTTTACTTTGGTATATATGTAAGTGTTTGACCGATTACGTTACTTCTGCCCCGGGCAACGCCGGGTATATACAGCTCGTTTCATATAAATATAAATTATTAAACAGTAAAATCTTCTTCTGTAATTTGCTACCGTGGCAATTTGTGTGTCTGTCCAGGATTTTAAATGACCTGTAGCTCGCAAACCGTTGCACCTATACAGTTGAAATGTGGTACACATATAGCACGTCACGTCTACTATCCGCTTTATGGGTGATGATTGTTTTAGTCTTTTTATCTTTATTTTATTTTATTGTACAATCAAGTCCTATCTGCGCACAGCAGGGCAGCCGTGGGCGGATGCGTATGGTGTATTCACTCGATGTTATCGTGCATTGCGCTGTCAGTGGTATTTTGATAAAAGAATTTGAACAACATATAAGAAGCGTATAAATTATTAAACAGTAAAACATTAACATTTAAGAAGTAAAGTTACATTAAGTACTACTGCTGTGCCTTCGGGTATACCTCATTTTTTGTTTGCCCATTACATGCTTAAATGTATAAATTTTTTGGTGCACCTACCCGAGAACACGCGACATATAACCGAGCGTGGGAGAAGCATGGATTTTAAACACGCGTTGAGTTGATGTGCTGGTCTCCCTCGTGAAATAACTGGTAATGTTTGACTAAAATCTACAGCGAGTAAAATGACATTAGCTCCTATTTTTTTTTTTACGATCTCTGAGATGTTGCTTTTTTCGGTTCAAGGCTTCATAAGCTCTTTTATGTTGTATGGTGTACTTATCCCAAACCATCATCTTTGAATGTTGCAAGACTTTCGCCTTGTATGTAGATCGGGGTAATTACATTCATTGCATTCCTAGTCTGAATCACAATGTGATTGTATGGGTGGTTACCTGGCACTGTAGGGTTGCCACCCGTCCTTTAAAATACGGAATCGTGCCGCGTTTGAGAATGAAATTGCGCGTCCCGTTTTGAATCAATACTGGACGGGATTTATCCCGTATTTTTTTTATCATTTTTTTTTTAAAGCAACGTCTCATGCAAATCATCCCACACGCATTTTATGAAGATGCCTCCTTTCCTACTTTTGATTGGGTAATACTTGATGTCATCGTTAGTTTGATTGGTGTTTTTAACTGTCCAGTGAGTAGGGCGTGTCTTTCAACCGTAAGCAGATTTTTTGCACTGGTATCACTGACCTCGACAACGGCGACGTTATACGTCAAAAATAAATTACGATAAATGACGATTTTAGCGATACTTTATTACGACGGCGGCTACATAGACACGATCAAATAAAAACAAAAAAATCAAATAATCATTCTACATTTTCAAAACGTCGAAAAAACGACGGAATGAAAAAAAGGCCCACCCGACGACCCACCCATTCCATTTTTATATATATAGATAAAGACATGGAAATTGACACAGATTGATGAATTTACACAATCCTGGTTGCAATCACTCAGAATATGGAACCAATGCAGGATGCACATCAGATACAAACAGCTTGTAAAATGCACCACCAGGGACAGGAAGACTTTGGATCACTGCTACTGTGCTGTATATGATGCATACCGGGCTTTACATTGCATGCTGCTGGGTAATTCTGATCATGTTATGCTACAGTTGCTACCCACTTATAAGTAACAGCTAAAATTAGCTAAACCAGTAAATAAATATGTTCGTTTGTGGAATGGTGAGTCAGTTGAATCATTATAAGATTGTCTAAACTGTACAGATTGGGATGTTTTCAAAAAAGTTGTTACTAATTACAAAAAGACATCTCCCAATTCTTACTCAGATTCATCCATCTGTGACAAACTTAAGTTCTGTGGCAGAATTGAACAAAAATGTGCTGAATATCTACATTTGCTCTGCTCGTTCAGCTCTGAAGTGGTTTTAACACCAGCCACTTCATCACAAAAGTCTCTCACCCCTCTTCTCCCTTTTTTATCAAAGATTATGAGTTTGGAAGCCGTTTTCAACACACTGTTCTAACCCATCTGTAGTCTGTTACTGCTACTGTTCTTGACCCTCTTCAGTTTGCATATCAAGCAAATAGATTTGTGGATGATTCCATCAACATGGGATTAATTTTGTGCTGGAGCATCTGGACAGTAATGGAACTTATGGCAGAATACTGTTTGTTTGACTTCAGTTCAGCTTTTAACACCATTGTCACTGAGCTGTTGCTAACTAAACTTCAACAGACTGAACTGAATCTTTCCTTCTGTAATTGGATTTACATTTTTCTAGTAAACCGGAAACAATATGTTCTTGTGGGCTCCCACCTCTCAGACTTTCTCCATATTAGCACAGGTGCATGTCAAGGCTGTGTACTTCCCCACTACTTTACACCTTGTACACCAGTGACTGTAGATCCACTGATCCTTCAGTTAAAATCATTAAGTTTGCCGATGACAGTACCATTATTGGTCTAATTACTAATGGCAATGAAATGCATTATAGAAAAGAGATGTCTTATCTTGTTTCTTGGTGTGCTTCCAACAATCTACTGCTCAATACCTCCAAGAAAGTGGAAATGATCATTGACTTTCGCAAATAGCAGTTACAACCTCTCCTACTAGAAAGTAATAAATCACAAAATAACAAAACTTTTCGCAAAGTAATGATTCTGCAGTCAATATGGTGGAATACTTCAGTTTTATGGGCACAGCTATCACAAACACTCTCAGCTGGGACCTTAACATCGCCTACATCACTGAAAAAAGGCACAGCATGCACACAGCATACTACTTATGCCAACTCAAGAATTTTTTCCCAGCCAATCCTAATTTAGTTTTACAAAGCCATAAGTGAAAGTATAATAAAATTCTCCATTGTTGTCTGGTTTGATTCAGCAACAGCACTCTAAAAATAAACTGGAGTGTTGTGAGGTCTGTTGAGAAAATAATTGGCTGTACTCTTCCTTCTGTTGCAGACCTGTATACGTCTCGTTTCACTAACCATGTCAAAATAATCACAATAGACTCGTTTCACCTTGTTCAACATTTATTCCATAAACTCCCAGAGCCATAGCCCTCTCAAACCAGTAACCTAGCCTGACTTCTTTGTATATTCATGCATTCTATCAGATATCGTATGAATGTGTGTCTGTGTACAGTATATGTACATGTATGTGTGTGCATGTGCATAAATGCTACACACACTTTCACTTGCACATCATCATTTGCACATCTCCTGTACAATTGTATTATTCTGCAAACTTTTATGAAGGTTTTTCTTTTAATTTATGCTATTTATGTTATGTGATGTTGTGTTCCGTTATAAGCAGCTCCAAATCTACCAAGTTAAATTAATGTACATTAAGTACTAGTAATAAAAGTGATACTGATTCTGATCAATCAATGCCATTTTGGCATTACTTTAATTGCAATCTGATGTATATTAACACAAGAATTACCAGAGCCTACGAAAAAACTTGTAGATCCGGCCCACCTTAAATCCGCTGTACCTCTCCATCAGTTTTTTGTAGGCTTTGGTAATTCTAGTGTTAAAAGTCTATCCTCCACATCTACTCAAAAGTTTCCCTATAAAAGTTAAACTTAACATTGTTTGTCTTTGCAAATGATTGGTTAGTTATACACTGATATGCTGATTTTTATATTTTGAGAAAAAAAAACTATCAGGGACTGATCACATGTCAATTTTGTGTTTGTTGTGAATGTCAGCCTAGTTTGTACTTTGATAGTGGTACATGAGTGATGCTTTACACATGAGGTGTTTGAACTAGTTTTTTTTTGTATGATAAAACTTTGAAACTTCAATTGTTTTTTTTTTTCTGTCTTCAACCACAATAGTAAATAACTATTATAGATAGATCTTTATTGTCATTGTCACTTTTACAAAGGAACAATGAAATTGAAGGTGCTGTCGACTCAGTGTGAGGCATAAGAGTTAAAAAGACAAAAAAAGAGAAAATAATAACAAACCGAATAGTAATAAAGTAATAAAAGTACTTTACAGAATATACAAATTGCACTTGTTGACTTAAGGTCTATATTGCACATTGGGAGAATGAAATGGAGCAGTTTTATTCTGAGTTCAGGGCCATGATTGCTTTTGGATAAAAGCTGTTTTTAAGGCGGTTTGTCCTGGTTTTCATTGCACTGTATCTCTTGCCCGATGGCAAAAGCTGGAAGAGGCAATGACTGGGATGTGATGAATCCTGTGAAATGGCTATTACTTTTTTGCGGCATCGGGAGGTGTAGATTTGTTCCAGAGTGGGGAGGGTACAACCAATTGTTCTCTCCGCTGTCCTGACGACCCTGTGGAGCGCTTTCCTTTGTGAGGAAGTGCAGCTACCGTACCACACACACAGTCCTACGTGAGCACACTCTCGATGGAACATTGATAAAAGGCAAGGAGTAGATTTTTGGGGAGATGGTTCTTTCTGAGGATTCTCAGAAAATACAGTCTCTGCTGCGCCTTCTTCAGCAGCTTCTTGGTGTTGGCGCTCCTGGTCAGGCCATCCTCCAGCTCAATGCCTAGAAACCTGAACACCGGGACCCTCTCCACACAGGCCCCGCCAATGATTAGTGGCTGGATGTCAGTTTTGTTTTTTTCTAAAGTCAATAACAAGCTCCTTCATTTTTGTGGTGTTGAGGAGCAGGTTATTGACTGTGCACCACTCAGACAGCCACTCCACCTCGTCCCTGTATGCCAGCTCATCCTCCTTGCCCAAGATGAGTCCGACCACCGTCGTGTCATCTGTGAACTTTATAATCTTGTTGCTATGGTGAGTGGGGACACAGTCATATGTGTAGAGGGTTTAGAGGGGCGGGCTGAGCACACAACCCTGCGGCGTCGCGGTGTTGAGGCTAGGAGCAGTGGATGTGTGGAGACCCAGCCTGACTCTCTGGGAGCGACCAGACAGGAAGTCCAGTATCCAACTGCAGGTGAGTGATGGAAGTCCCAGATCTGCCAGTTTGGACACCAGTCGTTGTGGGAGAATGGTGTTAAACGCCGAGCTGAAGTCTACAAAGAGCAGTCTGGCATAACTCCCCTGCTGCTCCAGGTGGGTCAGGGCAGCATGAAGGGCTGTGGCCACAGCATCCTCCATGGATCACTTTGCTTTGTAAGCAAATTGAAATGGGTCCAGGTCTACTGGCAGGCAGGCGATGATACGACTCCGCACCAGTTTCTCAAAGCACTTCATGATGACAGATGTGAGTGCCACTGGGCGGAAATCATTCAGACTGTTCGTGATGGATTTTTTCGGCAGCGGAACAATGATTGAGGACTTGAAGCAGGATGGGACTGGGACTGGTTGAAAATCCTAGTGAAGATTCCGGCCAGTTGATCTGCACAGTCTTTCAGCACCCGTCCAGCCACACCGTCGGGTCCTGCAGCCTTCCTCGGGTTCACCTTCCTCATCATCTGCCTCACCTCACACTCTTCCACCATGAATAAGTTGCTGTGGTGAACAGGCTGCTCTGATGGAGCTGCTGTTGGTGTTGCCTCAAAGCGGGCAAAGAAGATGTTTAGCTCCTCTGCCAGAGAAGCGTCTCCCTCAGCGGCCAAGGAGTTGCTGGATTTGTAGCCGGTGATGTGCTGGACACCCTGCCACACCTGCCTGGTGTTGTTGCTCCTCAGATTGTCCTCTATCCTCCTCCTGTACGCTGCCTTGGCCTCTCAGATGCCTCTCTTCAAGTTCGCTCTGGCTACACTGTAAATAGCCTCATCCCCAGACCTGAAAGCAGTGTTCCTAGCTTTCAGCAGACTCTGGACATCCCTCATCCTCCAGGGCTTCCTGTTAGGATAAATCCTTATGCGTCTGTCCCTGGTGACATTGTCTGTGCTGAACCTGATGTAATCCAGGACTGCCGTAGTTTGGTTCTCTAAGTCTTGGTGATCGAAAACCTCCCAGTCGGTTCTCTGGAAGCAGTCCTGCAGCTGTTGGGAGGCCTCCTCGGGCCATATGGTAACAGTCCTGGTCATAGTGGGAGCTTGTTTCCTGAGGGGAGTATATGCAGAGATCAGAAGTAAGGACGTGTGATCAGACTGGCCAAGGTGTGCTAGGGGTTTAGCCCTATAAGCCTGTCTGATGTTTGTGTACCGCTTGTCCAGTGTTTTTACTCCCCTGGTTGCACACTTTATGTGTTGATGGAATTTGGGGAGAACTGCTTTCAGATCTGCATGATTAAAGTCCCCAGAAATGATATGAGCAGCCTCAGGATACTTGCTCTGTTTACACCTGATGGTGTCATGCAAAAGCCCCAGAGCCGAGCTGGCATTAGCATCTGGTGCTATGTACACAGCAGTTAGCAGTATGGCATTGAATTCACGGGGGAGGTATATAGGTCTGCATTTAATTGTCATAAACTCCACGTCTGGAGAGCAGTGTCTGGTGACTATGGTGGAATTTGTGCACCAGCTATTGTTCACATAAATGCACAGCCTGCCTCCTCTTTTCTTACCGGAGCTCTCTGTCCTGTCTTGCCGTTGTACTGTATAGCCTACTATCTCGATCGCTGTGTCCGGTATGAGTGGATTAAGCCACGTCTCCGTGATCAGCAGGATGCAGCAGTCCCTGATGATCTTTTCCATTGTAATCCACAGCTTCCACTCATCCAGTTTGTATGCCAACGACCTCATATTTGAGGAGAACATGCTTGGAAGCGGTGGTTTGTGTGGCTGCTTCCTTAGCCTCACTAGCACACCACCTCAGCAGCCCCTCTTTTGTTTATGTTCTTTGCGCCGCCACCGGCTCCTTGAAGCTGGGATTGTAATCCAAGGAGAGCCCGGTGTTCATGCGATGTCATCTGGAATGTTGTGGATGCGGAGAAACTCAGATGTCGAGCAGCTCTCGCTCCATAAGCCGATAGATAAAATATCCTGCCGGCTATATGTGTATTTATCCAGGCAGGGTGGAAAAACCAAACTGTCGGAGAGCACACAGCCGCAGCGTCTAAGCGTGCCGCCATTCAATACAGTACATTATGCTTTTGGTGTTCTCTCTATTATGGTGGTGTTATGTCATTTATTTATATAGCACAGTTATGCATTTGGTGTTCTCTTTCTCAAGCAAATGCATTTAAAGTCATGGTCTTAAGCTATTCTTTAAATTAGGTATAGTTTCTGGCATGGCATGCTGATGTCTTTGTTAAAAAATTGGGAAACCAATGGTGGTAGGTTTGGGACAAGGCAAGTGGTGGACATCTGATTTGCAAATCAAAAATTAGCCTTGCATATTGCTCCTTGACTACCAACTCAAAAATTAAACAGTTAAATTGGGTTCCATAGAAATGCAAGTCCCTGTTGGTCTCATCCGTTACGGGAGATGGACATCTGAAGCTGAACTCCGTTAGCAGTGCTCTTAATTTTTCTCTTATTTTTATTGTCCCGAGGTATCCTGTATTTACCCAACTCAAGGACGTTCTATTACAGTATATGCAAGCATATATAAACATGAGTGGTAAGAAAGGGGCTCAGTAAGAAACAGAAAACCAAAGCTACACCCAAGCCTAGACAAACATCAAGCCCAAGTCCAACCTGGAACTCACCTGGAACAGACAGGCGAAAACACAGATTATCTGGGACCCTGGGCCACTGTATCGTCTCTAGTTGAGAGTGAAAATGGGAGCGAATGTGCAAGTAATGCAGGTCACGATAGCTTGTCAATTCCAGAAGATTCATTGAAACTGGATATGGCCTTGCCTTCCGCAAGCCGGGAGCATCTGCTGTAACAGGTGTTGTCACTTCACCTGCGGAGCATGAAAGCCAAAACGATCTGTCCGAACTGAAGGTAATGATCAGTGCAATTGCCATTGCCACCATGGCCACCGCTCAAGACATAAAGGAGCTCAAGAAAGAAATAAATGATATGCTCAAGAAAAACGAGAACGATATGCTCAAGGAAAACAAGTAGCTGTGGCAGGATATTAAAGACCTGGAGGTACGTGTAAATAATCGCTTTGAAGCAGCCTTTGAAGGTCTGCTAAAAAAAATTGAACAAATTCAGGAAAAGGCGTCTAAGTTTGAGAAAAAACTGAGAGCACTTGGCGATCAGTTGGAAGACGTTAAGCAAACATTCACAACTCGAATTGAAACAGCCAAACATCTGGCATCTACTGCTGACGGGAAAGCAACGGCTGTAAATTCTGAATGCAAAAAACTCAGAGACAGACTTTCTGCACTGGAAGACTGATGCAGAAGGAATAATATTAGAATTGAAGGTCTCCCATAGAATCGTGAAAGTCCAAACCCAGTGAAATTCGTAGCTGAGCAATTCTACAAAATAATCGGAGAGGACTGTAAATCAGACAATGAAATAGCAGCAGCTTACCGCTTACAGGGATCAAATTCCTCTAAACCTAGGAGTTTTATCATGCACTTTGAAAAATTACAATTTAAATTACATGTAATGTCACTTCTCAGACAGAAACGAGATTATATTTGAAAATAACCATATTCGCATCATCCCGTATTTCTTACCCTTAGCAGCTTTTTACAACATTAAACAGCGCTTACGGAAATCCGAGATCAGATACAGCCTCGTGTACCCTGCCAAACTGAGGATATTCAAGACAAGCATTACATCTTTACCACTATGGAGAAAGCAGAAAAAGAGTTAAAACTGATCCTGACACTTTTTTGAAATACGATCGTGAGTCGCACATTGTCATGGCATGGCAAAAAAGATCTTGCCGGTTGTTTGATCCGCTTGCAAGGATACTGGTACTGTAATTATACATCCTTTTCCCTTCTCTGCCACTTTGTTTATGCTTTAATTACAATTGTATGTATGTATGTATGTATGTATGTATGTATGTATGTATGTATGTATGTATGTATGTATGTATGTATATGTATGTATGAATGTATGTATGTATGTATGTGGAAGAAATTAATAATTCCTTTTTTTTTCTTCTTTTTTACTCTTCTAAAGGAGACTGTTTAACATCATACCCTTGGGTGGTTGTTGTTATTATTGTATTAGGGTTTACTATGCTTATCCAGGGCCACTTTTTAACACCATTCCCTGGGTTTACTATTTTACTATGTCAAGATTGCTGTAGATTATATTTCATGCTTATAGTAATGGAATTGTATTGGCAATAGATATCTCAATTTTTTTCATCATACGCTGCTGCTGGGAGGCTTGTTTTGTTTTGGATGTGGTCTGTCTGTAGGTATGTCAGAGGACTGGGACTTTGGGAAGTGGGGTCCAGCCTCACTTGGGGAGGCAAAATGGGGGGTGAGGAGACCGGGGGGTGGGGAGAGAGAAAGAGAGCAAGCTATCTCTAATCTATCCTTTTAATCCTAATAATTCTAAGTGCCAACGCAGCAATAGGCTTCATGGCAATAACTCCTGGGAAAATTGGAAGTTAAGCTGAAAGCTGTCTTATTTTCAGTTAAGACTAAATAATCACAACAAAAGTTCAGAAACAATGTCTCCAAGACTGGATAGTTAACTTGGTGAGCTGGAATGTTAAAGGTCTGAATCACTAATTAAAGAGAAAGATAGTATTCTCTCACTTAACAGGTCTAAACGCTAAAAAAAGGAATTTTTACAGGAGACCCACTTATTAAGCATGGATCAGATTCAGCTGCCCAGAGAGTGGACTGGTCAAACATTACATTCCAGCTTTACAAAGAAAACTAGAGGTGTGGGAATTCTTATACATAGAGCAGTCTCATTTGTAGTATCAGATGTAATATATGAACCGGAAGGGAGATATGTGATTGTCATAGATATTTTATTTAACTGTAAAGTGATTTTGATAAGTATGTATGCACCCAATGTCGATGATAGGGAATTCATGCAAAATGTATTTGAATCCATTCCCAATGTGAACACTCATAAAATTATAATGGCTGGGGACTTTAATTGTATTTTAAATCCAGACCTAGATACAGTAGGTCTTCTGCCACAGGGGTGATGACATCTAACACTGTAAAGACAATTACACAGTTTGTAGCTATTTGAAACTGGAAAAAATCAAATTCGCACTTAGAGGATCTGTACAGAACTTTTTCAAAACCTGGCTGGATCTAATTAATAACATTTTAGAATAAGCATTTAAATTGAGGAAGCAGCTTCTCTCCCCTCTTTTACTCCATTTATCTTTATTCATTTATTAATTTATCTATTCACTTATCTTTACTAGCATAAAGTTTTACACTGCTGGCCTAGCTCTCTTTCTCAGGGGTGGGGGTTGATTTGTTTCAAACCTTTTTTTTTCATGTAAAACTTGAGTTTTGTGTATGGAATGTTATTTGATTTTAATAAAATTAAAAAAAGAAAAGAAATGCAAGTCCCTATTTGAACATCACATGCTTGCACCTCTGACTTCCAGAATTTCCTATCAGTCCAAGCTCCCAACATGACTTCCTATTCCTGCCCTGTATGAACAAAAATAGTGCTCATGGAAAAAATGCAACAAAAAATACATGAACATCGGGTCAAAACTCCCCTAAATATGATTGTAGACAAGTCATGCAGAAAACTGCCATTTTACATTACT
This sequence comes from Erpetoichthys calabaricus, assembly GCF_900747795.2. NCBI lineage: Eukaryota > Metazoa > Chordata > Cladistia > Polypteriformes > Polypteridae > Erpetoichthys > Erpetoichthys calabaricus. Next base: position 38,133,912 of record NC_041411.2, on the reverse strand, counting down.
AAAGGTGGACACGCTGTAATTTTAATGATAAAAGATTAAAATAAAAACTTTCCATAAATTCAAAGATATCCTTGTGGGGGGCTGTCAGCAATAGGCCAATTGTGCCTGTAGAAGATAACTTCTGCTGGAATAAAGCAAGAGAGAAGTGTAAACGTTTAAGAGAAGAAATCAGAAAAATATAAATAAGTGAAACACTTGAGACAGTAGACTAAAAAAAACCATGGTGTATTTCCAGAACAAATGTAAGAATGAACGTAGGATCTTAGAAGAGAAACATAAGGGATCATAAGCAGTGTCCATTGAAAAAATTCTCGGGGGAGTTAAATACAGTGTGCAAATTTAAGATACGAAAGTCAGTTATTGAGGTTCTTAGATGTCAAGAGTAATTTTATTAGAAATCACATCCCAATCAGTAACAGCAAATGATTGACGATAATGTTCTGAAATCAATTGACAATGTCAAAGGAACACCACAGGACTTGTTAACAGACCTGAGTTGGAAAAAGAGGCAAAAAAAGGAGGATGGTATGGAGATCCCAAATCTTACCAGTTAAAATCAGGGGTGGGAGTAATGGAATACTGGCTTGTGCAGGCGCCTAAATTCTTCTCCATTTTACAACATCTACTAAGTACATTGAAAAGTTATGGGATTAACTTTTTCAAGTGCACTTTTAATATCAAAGAAAAAGGGTTTGGGGAGAAAGAGAGAGAGAGATACGGAAAAAATCCAAATTCCCTTCAGTTGGGAGTTAAAATGGGGCATTATCAGAGGGTTCTAACCAGTGTCAGTTTGATCAGTGAGATCTGACCTCAGACCAAAATGTTAGTCAGTGGGGGAGGATGAAACATGGCACTAATAAAATTTAAGTAATTTATTATAAAACCTAGGGCCAATATTTATTTTAGAAATGGCCAGTCTGAACCGAAAGGATAAGGCATGGAAGACTATGTGGAAAGAGTACCTTTGATATTTTTGAAAATTTGTTAATAATTTAAGGGTTCATTATCGTTCGGGAAAGGGCTGGTGTCAGAATCTGTGTATGTGATAGATTTTGAAAGTGGGACAGCTAGAGAAGGACAGCACTGACAAGTATAGAGGAAGGAGTGAAAACTTGGGCCAATTGTTTGCGTGTTTTAGTGGAGTATCAACAGCTGAGGAGTACAGAGAGATTAATAAAGGGTGAGCAATTGAAGGTTGAGTATACTGTGCAAGAGAAAAGTGTATATTTTAATGGAACACAAGTTGGTAAGACAATGATTTTAAGGTTTAAAATCACAGAATGAGGGCAGCCTGATAGTAGTTGGGGAGACAGAGATACAAATGCTAAACGATAAACGAGAAAGTTATAAATGGAATTTGAGAGACTAAAGTGAATCAGCAAAGTAATCAAAGGTTAAGCTGTTTCCACTATATCGCCTAATCTGAAGAAAGTAAGTGGTTTTTGTGTTTATATGATCAGCCTGCAAGTTGCCTGTTTGCATAGAACATGATTCATGCTGCCAGATTAGCTTGGCAAAGAGAGAAGCTTTACAATCTCTTTAAGAGCGTAAGCCTTGTCTCTAGTATTTATAGCCTGCTGTTAGCCTACTGCCATAAACCGTCTGTGACACCAACTGTGAAAGAGGAACTTGACTATGCACTTACTCCAAGATCAGGATTATTCAGAAGATTCATGCCTGTTCAAGATACAATATAAAGTCTAAATTGGATTCTGGTAAATGAGTGAAATTTTATGATGCAAATGAGACTAAGATTGCAAAAGGTGACAAGGGTCCAGTGCTATTTTTTAATCTTTGTGGTAGAGGTAGTTATTTTGAATCTGTACGTCTTTCCAAGGTTGATATCAGAGTTAGAAAACTATAGTCTTGTTTTTGACTTTATGGATATCTTAATACCTACATAGTCAATAAGATCATTTTTTAACAATTGAAACAAGCAAGAATCAAACAAACTGGATATTCAATAAAAGTTGGTAAAGTCACATAATAGAGAGTGATTGCGGGTGGCAGTCACTTTTTAGTGCATTCCAGGAACACTGAAAAATTTTCCTTTTGAATTAAGAAATTACATCAAAACCAACATTGTTCAAAATGACGTATAATTTTTTGATGGTTGTCTTTAGTTCTGTATTATAGATTAACCTGTGCCTTGAAATATTTACATAAGAAGTTTAAGCACAGAAAAAACTGAACTGGACGTGTACAAGTCACTTGGTTATACCCTGGGGAATTTTAAGGACAATGACAACCAAAAAGGTTTCCACTTTAACAACTCAAAAGTCCATTTGCTCAAGGTGTACAAATCTGCCTTGAAATATAGTAACCCTGTCTCCTGTAAAGATGACATTTTACCTTAAACTTTATGTAACATTAATGTTTTACTGTGAGCTATTTTCTATTTTTAGGATGTGTTGTCTAAAAAATTATTTGACACTTGATTTTTTTTTGTAATTATTCCTCATGCAGTTTGTATCATGTGTGTTTTGTGCTGGGTTTCATTCATATTTTAATTCTTGGCTATAGTTAACATCACTTACTTACTGTAGAACCCTTTACATGGAAAAATAAATCAACATGAGTAGATCTGGAAATTTGTCACTGAGACTGACATATGCCAGTACAAACATATTTAGATATTGTTACTGATACTGACAGAATTTCTTTCTTCTGAGATAGAAAATTACTCAGAATGTAAATAGGGTTATGGTGGAAGAAAAATCCCTTCCTTGTTTTCTCTACTTTGGATAGTTCTGTGTATTGAGCCTGGTTTTTCCATGCTGAAAATGGAATCGTCTGTTGAGCTGTTCATGTCTTTTGGGGTGCTTTGTGAAAATGGGTCTTTGAATACTATTTGACTAAATATGTGACCCATCATCAAAACTGAAATGGAAACAAGAGTGTATCTGTCTTCCCTCTTGTGCTGCATGGGTGAGTACTGCCTTCTTTTTTTTTTTTTCTCATTTTGGGGTGGTACTGGATAGAAATATTTTGCAAATGTTAATTATGCTGTTCTATGTGGTGAATGAATTTGTGTGTACTTAAATATAAAACTGTTATTCATAAATCCTTCTCATACTTCCTTGTTGCAAAGATATCCGGCTTTATTTATTTTATTAGACTATATATATATAAAAGAAAATTGGCTCACCTGTGTGTTTCTATTTGTCAATAATAATACTATATTATTATATTATTATTATTAGAAGCTAGTAAGAATGCAAAATATTTCTTTATTTAAAAACAGACGAGTTTGAAAATATGCTAATACTCATCAATGGGAGTTTTTCAAATATCAAAACTTTGTATAGCACTGCTGAACTTTCCTAACTAATTTCTTTGAGGAACAAGTGTTCCAAATTTCAGCAAAATCAGTCTGCTGAAAGATAAGTTGTTTCATGGGGATAAACAGACATGGTTGATGATGAACAGTAGATACCTTTTGTATTATATGCAAATGCATCTATAAACCTGATTTGAATATTTCTGATTTAGCAAACTTGAATCCTGTGTATCATCTTTCCTTCCTTACTAAAGTTTGGGAAAATAACACTAGTAATCATCATTTTGAGCAACTTAATTCTGGCTTTTTTGAAAGCTCACAGCACTTATACAACTTTGTTCAAAGTGCTTAATGATTTGCTGTTGATGTGATACTAGAAATTGTACTATTCTCATTTTGTTAGATCTTTCTACTGCATTTGACTCGGCGAATCATCAGATTTTGCTATAATCACTTGGCATAAAGTGTAGTAATATCGGATACCATCTATAAATAGTTTGCCTATTATTTGTTAAAGCATGGTCAGCATATTGCTGTGAATAATTCAGATCTTCTGTGGTGGTGCTGTGGTGTACCTTAAAGCTGTATTTTAGGCCCTATGTTATTTCTTATATATAGTTAGACTAGCAAAATACCCGCACTTCGCAGCGGAGAAGTAGTGTGTTAAAGAGGTTATGAAAAAGTAAAGGAAACATTTTAAAAATAACGTAACATGATTGTCAATGTAATTGTGTTGTCATTGTTATGAGTGTTGCTGTCATATATATATACATATACACATATATTATATATATATATATATACACATATACACATATTATATATATATATATATATATATATATATATATATATGTATATATATATATATATATATATACACATATACACATATTATATATATATACACATATACACATATATTATATATATATATATACACATATACACATATATTATATATATTATATATATATCTCTATACATATTAATAAAAGGCAAAGCCCTCACTGACTGACTGACTCATCACTAATTCTCGAACTTCCCGTGTAGGTGGAAGGCTGAAATTTGGCAGGTTCATTCCTTACAGCTTACTTACAAAAGTTAGGCAGGTTTCATTTCGAAATTCTACGCGTAATGGTCATAACTGGAACATGTTTTTGTCCATATACTCTAATGGAGGAGGCGGAGTCACGTATCGCGTCATCACGCCTCCTACGTAATCACGTGAACTAAAAACAAGGAAGAGATTTACAGCACGAGTCAAACGCGGGAACGAAGGTAAATGACGTTAATTTTTGAGTGTCTTTTAATACTGTGTAAGCATACATATTAACACATGTGCAATTAAACGTGTGCATTTACGGGGTGATTTGTCAGGCTTAAAAGCTCGCCTTTTATCAAACGCGGGAACAAAGGTAAATGACGTTGTTCACTGTCTTTTAATACTGTGTACGCATACATATTAACACATGTGCAATTAAACGTGTGCATTTACGGGGTGATTTCTCAGGCTTAAAAGCTCACCTTTTACTAAAAAGGTAAATGCAAAACTATTTTCAATCATTCTATGATCTGCTTCTCACAACTGAAGGCACCGTGGCTGAT
>NC_041411.2:38074024-38121524 GCF_900747795.2 Erpetoichthys calabaricus | reverse complement strand
CTTCGCTGTTTGCGGCTCCTCCTTCATTTCTCCCTACTGCGTTCACAGTCTTTTTACGTGATTACGTGGGAGGCGTGATGACGTGACACTCAACTCCGCCTTCCACGGCCATCGAGCTGCCGTCCATTACAGTATATTGTCAAAAAAGAGGTTCCAGTTATGACCATTACGCGTTGAATTTCGAAATGAAACCTGCCTAACTTTTGTAAGTAAGCTGTAAGGAATCAGCCTGCCAAATTTCAGCCTTCCACCTACACGGGAAGTTGTAGAATTAGTGATGAGTGAGTCAGTCAGTCAGTCAGTCAGTCAGTCAGTGAGGGCTTTGCCTTTTATTAATTAGTATAGATATATAGGTAGATAAACTTTATTAATCACAGGGGATATTCACATGCATACAGCAGCATAAACAAGACTACAATCAATCAGTCAATTCATATGTAAATAAATAAATAAATGTATATTGTTCTGGTACATCAAAATGGTATTTCAAAATTAACTTGAGTGCCCCAGGAGGAAGCATTGAAATTCCTGTTAGCAATGGGCAAAAATTACTCCCTAGAGGCGCTTCTTAGTACGCTGTGGTGGATGTGGCTAAAAGTGCTCCAAGAGAGCACCTCCCAGTGGGGATGGAGGGGATTTTTTATGATGCCATCCAATTTTGCCACCACCCTCTTTTCTAAAACGGCTTCCAGTGTGTCCAAGGTTCTTCCTATGATGGGCAGGCTTTCCTGATAAGTTTCTTCAGCCATGGTGCTGCTTTTGAGCTCAATTAATTTAGGGAATTCCATATATATTCCAAAGAATATTCACCTTTGTGTCGCAATCATTCAGGAAGGGTGCTTTTTCCAATTTCTTTCAGATTGCTTTAACAAAATTCCCTAATGGATTAACTTAATTTTTTGCGTTTAAATGTGGGGAGGAATACTCAGGTGTTCCATGTAGGTTAAAAAAAATACATGGAAACACAAATCTGAAATTATTAAATCTAATTAAACAGTAAAATCAGTTTTTGCATATTCTATCCTTGAGCTGAGTCTGGTGTTTGACTGAGAACTCTGTTTTATTGCATAAATAAAAGATAGTTGTAAATCTGCTTAATTTAATTTGAATAACAACACACAAATTCATCCCTGTTTTAATTTTGCTTCAACTAAACTTCTAACTTTATTTTTTTATCCTTTCTTATTTAGATTGCTGTAACACCTAATATAGCAGTCTGCCAAAGCGATCTGTACATAATCTTCAAATGGTACAGAATTCAGCCACTCTTCTTTAGATACATACTAAGATGCAATCCATTATAACACTGGCTTTGTTCCATTTGCATTGATGTCCAAATTGAAAAGCATAGTCATGTTACCAATTTTTTCTTTAAACTTTAACACAATACACAATAAACCTCCTTAATTCAAAATTTTATTTATTTTTTTGTTCTTTATTTCGCCTTATACAATTTCTTGTATTAGGAATTTGTTAGTTTTCGCATACCACTTGGGGTCAGAGCACAGGATCAGCCATAGTACAGCACCCCTGGAGCAATTACAGGTTAAGGGTCTTGCTCAAGGGCCCAGCAGAGTAGGATCTCTTTTGGCAGTGACGGGGATTTGAACCGGCAACCTTCGGGATACCAGCACAGATCCTTAGCCTCAGAGCCACCACTCCGCCGTAAATTTATCCATTTTGATAAACCAGTTTGTGCCTAACAGAGTGCCTTACTCTGGTGATGCCAGTTGTTTTGTGGTTTCCAATTACAAGTCTTAAACCTCAGGGGCTTGAGCCTTCACTTGTTTTTCTCTAAAACTTTGGAATTTGCTCATTATTTGCATTAGGTAGCTACACTATTTACACGTTTTATTCTCTCAAGGCTAAAGTCTTTTTTACATTTGGGCAAGTGTTTTTATTAAATTATTTTGATATAATTTATGTCTCACTCAGTTTTAGGCAATTTTTTGTTGACTTTTGACTTCTAATATTTTTTGTATTTCATGTGCTAGATGATATAAAGTGCCTTAGACACTTGCTTGTTATACAAAGATGTTGGCAGAAACTCTGGAACTTGTTCTATCAAGAATAACAATAATGAATTCTTGCCAGGTTCTAAAGAATCTCTACACAGTTTAATGCAAATAAAATGCATTTAGGTAATACAAGATATTGTTTTGCATGGAGTTACAGAGGTGCAGAAAAATATTCTAGTTGAGCAAAATTAGTTGACTTACTAAAAATGTTACGTAGGAATCACAAGTTTATCCATGAATTGGCCTTTTCAAGAGTTGTGTAATTTAGCCAAAATGTATATATGTATATCACAATATAATTAAAAATGATCACGGTTACAGTACTGTAGATAGATAGATAGGTACTTTATTAATTCCAAGGGGAAATTCACATACTCCAGCAGCAGCATACTGATTAAAAAAACAAAAAACAAAAAAACAACAATATTACATTAAAGAGTGATAAAAATGCAGGTATAACAGACAGTAACTTTGTATAATGTTAACGTTTACCCCCCCGGGTGGAATTGAAGAGTCGCATAGTGTGGGTGAGGAACGATCTCCTCAGTCTGTCAGTGGAGCAGGACAGTGACAGCAGTCTGTCGCAGAAGCTGCTCCTCTGTCTGGAGATGATACTGTTCAGTGGATGCAGTGGATTCTCCATTATTGACTGGAGCCTGCTCAGTGCCCGTCGCTCTGCCACGGATGTCAAACTGTCCGGCTCCGTGCCTACAATAGAGCCTGCCTTCCTCACCAGTTTGTCCAGGCGTGAGGCGTCCCTCTTCCTTATGCTGCTTCCCCAGCACACCACCGCGTAGAACAGGGCGCTCGCCACAACTGTCTGATAGAACATCTGCAACATCTTATTGCAGATGTTGAAGGATGCCAGCCTTCTAAGGAAGTATAGTCAGCTCTGTTCTCTCTTGCACAGAGCATCAGTATTGGCAGTCCAGTCCAATTTATCATCCATTTATCATCTCCAAGTGGGAGAGGGATTGGTGTAGCATATAGATGATGGCATCCTCCGCTCCCACCTTCTCCTGGTATGCAAACTGCAGAGGGTCCAGGGCGTGGCGGACCTGTGGTGTCAGGTGGTGAAGCAGCAGCCGCTCCATGGTCTTCATCACATGTGACTTCAGAGCGTCAGGCCTGAAGTCATTCAGCTCACTAGGACATGATACCTTTGGGACAGGTGTGATGCAAGATGTTTTCCAAAACCTCGGGACTCTCCCCTGTTGTTATTCAGGTTTGCTCTCCCCACGTCTCTCTCGATGGTGGCACCCTGCTTCGAGCTGCAGCTAGTGATGATCTTCATCCCATCCCACACTTCCTTCATGCTGTTATTCTGTAACTTCTGCTCCAGCTTTCTCCTGTACTGCTCCTTTGCGGCCCTGAACTGGACTCGGAGTTCCTTCTGCACGCGCTTCAGCTCATGCTGATCACTGCCTTTAAAAGCCCTTTTCTTCTGGTTCAATAGGCCCTTGATGTCATTTGTAATCCATAGTTTGTTGCAGTGTACTGTTCTTACTGGAACTACAATGACCATACAGAAGTTGATGTAGTCAGTAGTGCAGTCAACAACCTCCTCAATGTTCTCACTATATGTAATCACAGTGTAATCTGTGGGCATCTACTTTTTAGACTGAATCCTGTTTAGTTGCTTCTGTTGGCCCAATTTCATAGTTTAACAGTGGGCAGAACTACAGTGGTGTTTCTTTTCATAAGGACTATTTTAATCAACAAAAGTAATCATCCTATATATAAACATCTACGCGTGGAAGTGTATGTCTGTCTGTGTGGCCCGGAAGTGTGAGGCTCCACCCTTTTCCGGCTGAGGACCATGGTCTCGGATTTGGAGGTGCTGATTCTCATCCCAGCCGCTTCACACTCGGCTGCGAACCGATCCAGAGAGAGCTGAAGATCACGGCCTGATGAAGCAAACAGGACAACATCATCTGCAAAAAGCAGTGACCCAATCCTGAGCCCACCAAACCGGACCCTCTCAACGCCCTGGCTGCGCCTAGAAATTCTGTCCATAAAAGTTATGAACAGAATCGGTGACAAAGGGCAGCCCTGGCGGAGTCCAACTCTCACTGGAAACGGGTTCGACTTACTGCTGGCAATGCGGACCAAGCTCTGGCACCGATCGTACAGGGACTGAACAGCCCTTATCAGGGGGGCCGGTACCCCATACTCTCGGAGTACCCCCCACAGGATTCCCCGAGGGACACGGTCGAATGCCTTTTCCAAGTCCACAAAACACATGTAGACTGGTTGGGCAAACTCCCATGCACCCTCCAGGACCCTGCTAAGGGTATAGAGCTGGTCCACTGTTCCGCGACCAGGACAAAAACCACACTGTTCCTCCTGAATCCGAGGCTCGACTATCCGACAGACCCTCCTCTCCAGGACCCCTGAATAGACTTTTCCAGGGAGGCTGAGGAGTGTGATCCCTCTGTAGTTGGAACACACCCTTCGATCCCCCTTCTTAAAGAGGGGGACCACCACCCCGGTCTGCCAATCCAGAGGCACTGTCCCTGATGTCCATGCGATGTTGCAGAGGCGTGTCAGCCAAGACAGTCCTACAACATCCAGAGCCTTGAGGAACTCCGGGCGTATCTCATCCACCCCCGGGGCCCTGCCACCAAGGAGTTTTTTGACCACCTCGGTGACCTCAGTCCCCAGAGATGGGGGAGCCCACCTCCTGAGTCCCCAGGCTCTGCTTCCTCATTGGAAGGCATGTTAATGGGATTGAGGAGGTCTTCGAAGTATTCCCCCCACCGACCCACAACGTCCCGAGTCGAGGTCAGCAGCGCACCATCCCCACCATATACAGTGTTGACACTGCACTGCTTCCCCTTCCTGAGACGCCGGATGGTGGACCAGAATCTCCTCGAAGCCGTCCGAAAGTCGTTCTCCATGGCCTCCCCAAACTCCTCCCACGCCCGAGTTTTTGCCTCAGCAACAACCAAAGCCGCATTCCGCTTGGCCTGCCGGTACCTATCAGCTGCCTCCGGGGTCCCACAGGACAAAAGGGTCCTGTAGGACTCCTTCTTCAGCTTGACGGCATCCTTCACCGCCGGTGTCCACCAACGGGTTCGGGGATTGCCGCCACGACAGGCACCGACCACCTTACGGCCACAGCTCCGGTCAGCTGCCTCAACAATAGAGGCACGGAACATGGCCCATTCGGACTCAATGTCCCCCACCTCCCTCGGGATGTGGTCGAAGTTCTGCCGGAGGTGGGAGTTGAAGCTACTTCTGACAGGGGGCTCTGCCAGACATTCCCAGCAGACCCTCACAACACGTTTGGGCCTACCACGCCTGACCGGCATCCTCCCCCACCATCGAAGCCAACTCACCACCAGGTGGTGATCAGTTGACAGCTCCGCCCCTCTCTTCACCCTAGTGTCCAAGACATGTGGCCGCAAGTCCGACGACACGAGCACAAAGTCGATCATCGAACTGAGGCCTAGGGTGTCCTGGTGCCAAGTGCACATATGAACACCCCTATGCTTGAACATGGTGTTCGTTATGGACAATCCGTGACGAGCACAGAAGTCCAATAACAAAACACCACTCGGGTTCAGATTGGGGGGGCCATTCCTCCCAATCACGCCCTTCCAGGTCTCACTGTCATTGCCCACGTGAGCATTGAAGTCTCCCAGCAGAACGAGGGAGTCCCCAGAAGGTATGCCCTCTACCACCCCCTCCAGGGACTCCAAAAAGGGTGGGTACTCTGAACTGCTGTTCGGTGCATACGCACAAACAACAGTTAGGACCCGTCCCCCCACCCGAAGGCGAAGGGAGGCTACCCTCTCGTCCACCGGGGTAAACCCCAATGTACAGGCTCCAAGTTGGGGGGCAATAAGTATACCCACGCCTGCTCGGCACCTCTCACCGGGGGCAACTCCAGAGTGGTACAGAGTCCAGCCCCTCTCAAGGAGATTGGTTCCAGAGTTCAAGCTGTGCGTCGAGGTGAGTCCGACTATATCTAGCCGGAACCTCTCAACTTCGCGCACTAGCTCAGGCTCCTTCCCCTTCAGAGAGGTGACATTCCACGTCCCAAGAGCCAGTTTCTGTAGCCGAGGATCGGACCGCCAAGGTCCCCGCCTTCGGCCACCACCCAACTCACACTGCACCCGACCTCCTTGGCCCCTCCCATAGGTGGTGAGCCCATGGGAATCTAATACACAACACTGGATACAAAATAATATCAGTAAAAAACACTAAATAAAGATAAATACATGAAGCACAAAGTTTTGAATTAGAATAATAGACAATAAACCAGAATAAAATACAAAAATTCAGACTACAAGAAAACTTTGGACAGCGAGGTAAACTGAAAGAAAGCAACAGAATGGCAGGTTAAGTTAAAAGTTTTTTTGTTTTTTTTTTAAATGTTTTTTAAAGAATGATTTGAGCCAGCTGGTCTAATTAAGTTGTATCCAAAATATCTTCATTATGCAGAATAATAAAATAAAAAGACCTGAACAAGAAATAAACGTGTACTGCACTTGCCTTTTAAAAGACTCAAAGTTTGAAAACTAAACTATACAGTAATTGAAATTAAACAAGATTGAATACATATTTTTATTGTCAAAGAGCTATTCTTTCCAATTCCCTTAATTTGCCTTTGAACATAAACAAGCAAGCCTAATCAGACTTTTATATTGCCTTTCAAAATGTATTTGTGAACATGAAGAAACAATATATGAAGACGAACCAAAGAAAATAAATATCTCTGTTGACTGAATACTGCCCCTGCTGAGGTCATCAAACTTAGCCCTAAACTTCAGCCTACTAAAGAAAGCTTTCACACTACTGGTTTTCAAAATCCTTTTTCTATAGAAATCGGTGTCAGTGGACAATTTTCTAAAAGATATTCTAATGAAGAAACATCTTCCATTCCATTGGCTTCTAACCTTGAGGATATGCAGCATTTTAACATACAGTACATGGCACAAAGATGTAAAAAGAATACTTATTGTTAGAGGTGGGTAGAGTAGCCAAAAATTGTACTCAAGTAAGAGTAGCGTTACTTCAAAATACTATTACTCAAGTAGAAGTAAAAAGTAGTCATCCAAAAAATTACTCAAGAGTAAAAAAGTATTGGTGAAAAGACTACTCAAGTACTAAGTAACTGTTTTGATCATAATAAATGATTTATGTTTTAGAAATGTTGTAATAAGACAGGCAAAAATATGAAATAATGTGCAAATTTTGCTATTTCCAAATAATAAAATAAAAAATGAGTAAAAATCAATAACATCTTTATAAAATAAGATGCACAAATAACACAAAGTTCCAAATCTCAGTTTTTCACAACAAAGCTTTTGAAGCCAATACCTACAGTAGGTAACATGTATGTTTGAACAGTGCAAACTACTTACAGTGACAAGATATACTGTACACTGACAGCATAATACTGCATATTCACTTGCCCTCCAAATAGCACAGCTGATAGAAAATAACATTAGAACAAGGCAGCTTGTGCACGTACATGTCTCACTTTACCTTGACTGTCTGTGTGTGTGTGCATGTTTGGTTAAAACATGCTTGTTCCTCACTCAGTGAAGTGATGGTTGAGCTTCAGCAGGAGTTGGCTCTCATTTTCATGTATTCTTTCTTTCCCTGTCTGCTGTCTGTGAGGGGTTTGTGCTGCTATGCCACCATAGTTTGTGTGTGGTCATGTGACTGCATGGCTACATCTGATTTGTGAAACAGAGCCATGTGATTATTGTTACTACGTCTGATTGGTGAATGCGGAGTCTTGTGATTATTGTTGCTATGTCTGATTGGTGAAATTGAGTCCTGTGATTATTGTTGCTACATCTGGTTGGTGAAACAGTCATGCAGTAGATTCACTGGCGGCTTCTCTCTGGCAATAATATTTATATTTAATATTTATACGCAATATAATGGAAAAAATGTAATGATTCGAGTGTTGCCCAATGTAGCAGAGTAAGAGTAGCGTTTCTTCACAAATGTACTCAAGTAAAAGTAAGAAGTATGGTGCAGTAAAACTACTCTTAGAAGTACAATTTTTTTTAAAAAGTTACTCAAGTAAATGTAACGGATTCAATGTAATTCTTTACTACCCACCTCTGCTTATTGTTGCCTTCTTTTACTTTATTCATACTTAAACGAATACTCCACCCAAAATATTTTTTATATGTTATTTATTCCATGTACTTTATAGTAGTGGCCAAGAAAACCCTTTTAATTTCTATTTTGTGCAAAATGGAAAGGAGGGTATGATGTATCAGAATTCACTCGTGGCCATTACTCTCCAATGGCAAAAATGTGAAAAATGAGATCATCTCACATTGCTCGTGTCAAACACGTGGATAACCACATGTTTTAATCATAGGAACCCACTGAATGGCACATTTTCAAAATAGCTCTGAGAGAGCAAATTCTTCTTCACACCTCTAACATCAGGCCTCTGAATGAAGTCTCAATGTCCACAGTACATAGTAACAATAATAATAATAATAATAATTAATTCATTACCTTTATATAGTGCTTTTCTCAGTATTCAAAGCGCTATCCACACAGGGAGGAACCGGGAAGCGAACCCACAATCTTCCACAGTCTCCTTACTGCAAAGCAGTAGCACTACCACTGCGCCACCTGCCTAATATAAGCTAATGTTACAAAGTACAAGAACTATTTTACATCTGTCAAGATTAGAAAAATTCCAAGCTGTGCTGAAAAGACTCACCGTGCTGTCACTAGGCTTCATGCCTTGCTGGCGACCCATCATTGTTCCTCCTACTTTATTGTTAAAAAGGTTATGTGGGAGGACAAATAGTAAAAGTTTCTTGTGTGAAAGTATTCATCATTTGCTTGTTCCAGGAGTCATTGGTCTTTTTCCTGAATCACTATTATTGGTAAGGGTTTAGTTTATAATTGCTTACTTAATCTGCTGGTAATTAATAACTTTGGTGAATAGTGCCTGAGTTTTGCATGAGAACCTAACAAAGGTATTCATACCAAGAAAAGGTTTTCAGATGATACTTGATTATAAATACTTGCACATTTACAATGTATTAAATCTATTTTGTATTGAAAACTTGCTTGTTCAAGGAGTTAAAGGTACCATTCTTGTCAGCAGTTAAACTTACAGTCAAAAACCAGCTTAAAGTTATTTGCAGTAGTTAGTTGAAAACACTGCTTATATTTTTTAAATATGTTACCATTATCACAGAGTGCATGTAGCCGAGAAACCCTCAATTTATTATTTTTTGAATAATGTTTTATTTTTCTTGCAGATGAACGTGACCGGGGTCCAAAAAAAAACATTCACTAAATGGGTCAACAAACACCTAATCAAGGTGAGTATCCTTTCTGTTCTTTCAAGGCTAAGATGCTGCTGGTTAAAATGAAAATGAAGGGAGTAATTATCTAAGAACAAGTGCCTTGTCTACATTTTTATATTGTATTTATTCAATGCAAATTTTGTATAATTAACATAAAAGGCAACACTGCATTACAGTGTAGATAACAATTCAGTATCAAGATATATTTAAAAGATTCATACAACTCATGAAGGCAGCCCATGGAAATTTTAATACATAATATTTGGTTATTCTGAATTTAAAATTTCTTTTTGATAGGGACACCTGTTTTCAAGCCAGTGGTAAAACACAGCCAGTTTGTAAGCTGCAAGTATTGTGCCATTACACTTTCAGTTATTTAGATGTTCCCTGCTTATCTTTTATGTGGTCAATCAATTACAACTTAATGAACTGTGAAAATATTTTTTCTAATGCAATAAATGATATAATTTTCCACATACATGTATGTAAATCTAACTCGTATTTAACCTTTATTTTCTGTTGACTTTCCTATTTCATGCTTTGTCTGTCTCTGGATTTCTGTAACTACTGTTCAAGTATATGCATTTACCAATAAGGAAAATAATGAATTTTGTAATATTTGGTAATGTAAATATGTGGAAAGGATTACGTAGAATCATAAGAATTGACAATTATACTGTAAATGGCTCCTTGATTAAATCGTGTAATTTTTAAAGATTTTGTAATTGTAAGTAATTTTTAAAGATTTTGTAATGCCAAAATGTATAAAATTAAAATGTTTCTCCCATATTTTTGTATTTTTTAATGGACATTTAACTTTTTTTCTTATATATTTATTTATGTGTTTGATACCATAGCTATAACTGAGTGTAAGAGCATTGGAATGTTAACAAAACTATGATAATTTGATGTGAAAAATCATTTTCAAAGTCTTATATTGTAATATCCAGAACAAGACTTTTCAAATACACAATAATGCACTTTTTTGTGTTGACTTTCCAATAAACATGAAGTCTGTCCTGACTTTTTCACAACATTTAGTGCATTGCCAGTTTGTACCAAAGATTTATTTTTAGTACACATGCAAAACTGCTGAGGCATTGGAACAATGTAAACCACAAATAGTCAGAGGACTCTCATCTTGTTCCAGATATGATGGGTGAACTGCCCATTGACGAAGACTATATTCTTTCCTGGAATGCAATAGATAGATAGATAGATACTTTATTAATCCCAAGGGTAAATTCACATTCTTCAGCAGCAGCATACTGATACAAAAAAGAAAACAATATTAAATTAAAGATTGATAATAATGCAGGTAAAAAACAGACAATAACTTTTTATAATGTTAACGTTTAGCCCCCCGGGTGGAATTGAAGAGTCGCTTTAACTTTTAGGGCATAGCTTGTTTGACCCCTCCCCCCCCCCCATTAAAACACTATACCATGCTGTGTAAATAATCAATAATCAATTACTTTGTGGAGGATAATACAATGTGTACATCATTTTTTATCTTTTTAACTGAGCAATGTTTGTTTGTGAAAAAGGTGTAATAAGGTGATGTAAAGAGCAGCTACCATAACTGCTGGCATTGGGTTAACATATGGGTACCACCCAGCTTTTGGCTATTTTTCTCAAAACCAAGTCACATAAACAGAGTTGAAGGCTGAAGAATGCCATAATAAAAAAGACAATTTTCTGTGATTTTTTTTTTACAGTGACTGACTGACTGTTTTTACTGCTGAACTAAGGATTCTTGTTCTGATGATGTCATGCTGTTGTGCAACTTGTAAGCCTTGCCATCTTATTAAGCCAGGGAAAACAGCACAAAACTCAGTATAAGCATGATTTATTTCATGTTCAAGTGCTTTCATCTTACATCACCTCATGATTGGGCAAGTTGATAGTCTGGACACCCTTAACTACCAGTTTTTAATAATGGACAACCAACCTACAGACTCACAAGGGCCGAAAGGCTACCAGATGTTTCGAATCTTTGCCCCATGCAGTGTTTTTCTAATCAGAAACAATTTGATAAAAACGAAACACACAATTCTTCATGTGCGATCGTATATTTGGTTTTGCTTTGAAAGATAGCTACTTATTTTGTACAAGACTACCGTAGCCCCCCATCTAAAGCCTGGTTTATGCCTTACACGGCCACGCTGCTTGTGATGGCAGCACAGCAAAATTATGTCAGATGCTGTGGCACATTTCAAGGTTTCTCAGGGCGTTACACAAAGTCAGAGAATCTACTGTGCTCTGTGCAGAGAGCATCCAGAGACCACATATGAAAGCAGACATTTGTTTTTGAGCAAATTGAAAGTGTGACAAGCAGAGTCATTTCAGGAAGACACAACTTGGAAGTGAAAATGTATACTGATTCTGGAGTTAATTCTTTTCAACTGACAGGGCTTGCTACTGCTGAGAAAATTACCTAAATATTCATTGTCCAACACTACTCCAGTCACAGATTTTTAAGTGTCCAACCTTAGGAAATGGACATTACCCTTTTCGAAATCAGAGGTCTGTGCTCATATGGGGAGGTGTTTTCTGCAAAAAAGGAAATGAAAATTAAAATTATAAAATGTAAATGCAATCTCTTTTGCCATTTTTCAAAGTCTTCGTGCAAGGATGCTGAAAGAATTAAAAATTAAATGAAATAACACCATTTGCAATTTAATTTTCCTCAAATGAGTGAAAGCCTACGAATAAACTCGTAATTCTGGCCCACCTTAAAGTCCTTTGCACCTCTCCATCAAAATCTTCTGTTTTGTAAATGTGTCGATCAGCACAAGCAAGCAGCCTGCTATCCCATCCCCTCCCTGTTGACGGAGCACAACTCGGGCAAAAAGCTCTCCCAGCTCAAGCCAAGGCTCCTTATCTGCATGTGATGTGCCTGGAGTTGTATAGGGTAAATAATACAGTATATCGTTATTTGGAATACATGCATTTCATGTGTGTTCCGTATCTACCAAGTTCTGGGCAAGTGTAGGATGAAAGAAAAGGGAAGAAATGCTGAACACATATCTAAAGCAGAAACTTTTCCCATGTGTATTATCGTAGTATTTCCCTCTACTTACCCTTTACCTGTTTTCTCAAGGGTAAATGTTCTCGTCAGGTTCGTTATCAGGTTGGTCTACTGTTGCACTTTAAAATGAACACACACACACATAGATAAACACACACACACAGACCCTAACCACAACAGTGCCCTATGAATGACACACACACGCTGATTAACCCTTTGCACTTTATACCACACATCAGCCTGTCACTCAGCACTTCAAGAGACTTACTTATTATCGGCACGGACAACATATGATGTTTTAAATAGACCTCAGACCTAAATGTTACTTTTGGTCTCCAAGAAAATATTAAAACATACAAAGACTCAGTATCCTTGACTATAGGCCATTTATCAGCCAAGAATACCTTCTTCTCATACTGTCCCTTCTTTTGAGTGGCGCTCCTCACTCTCAGCCTTATAAACCTCGCAGCACAGAAATAATGGCAAAAATCTGGCTACCCCAGGTGCTCAAAGAAATCTAACTTATTAATTCAATCACTCTAGACATTAAA
Source organism: Erpetoichthys calabaricus (assembly GCF_900747795.2). Lineage (NCBI taxonomy): Eukaryota > Metazoa > Chordata > Cladistia > Polypteriformes > Polypteridae > Erpetoichthys > Erpetoichthys calabaricus. Next base: position 38,108,620 of record NC_041411.2, on the reverse strand, counting down.
ACAAAGCATAGAAAGTTAAAAGCAGCATGGTATTTATTACAAGAATAATAAGAGAATAATAATAATACCACTGGAACAAAGAATAGAAAATAAGTACTGATAGGAAAGTCTGAATATATATAGTCTTTAGGAAAAGCTTACGAAAAAGTTGAAATGACAAGGATGAATGTCCCAGGGAGGCGCTTGATTTAGCAATGGATGTTCATGATGCCTTTCTGACGACCAATGTCGTCTTCGTCTGTTATTCTTCTTCTTCTCCTCCCTCCTGCTCCTTCTTCTTCCTTCTTCTCCTTCTTCTCCCTCTGCTCCTCTTCCAGACCAAGGCATATTTATTATGAAATATCATGCCTTGGTTACACAACACATGAACCTGATTGGCTGGCTGTCAATGTGATTGATGAATTTTGCTCAAACTCTTTCCCAGATAATAAAGTTCTTTGATATTGCCTGTTTCCCTTTCCCAGGCCATAAATCCCAGATGTCCATCCATAAAGTAATCAATAGCCTGGGGTGTCAGCAGAGCATCCTTTCCCGGGTTGTAAAATAATTGAGCCCCAGAATGTCTTCCTTTCAATGTAGGGAAACAGCTGTTTGAAAGTGAGGTGTGACAAAACCTGCTTTGATCTGTCTTAGTTCATCTGTTGTCTTGTCTCGAACAAAATATAATGGAAACCAAAATGTACAGATTTTATACACCATAACACCATGTTATCCTAGTAATGACGTGAAGTGTATAATGTGTGAAGGCCAAATATCAAATAAACACATGTACTTTTATTCAGAAAATTACCAAAGTAAAAAAGAAAAAAATCATTCAATTTACATGTTGCTGGCAATGTGTTAAAAACTCAAGCTCAAATGTCATTCGACAGGAAGCTAATACATATTCCTGAATGGTGCAGACGTATAAGCCACGAAAGTTCCGGGTTTGAGTCTTGGTCCACCATGTTTTGAGTAGTGAGCTGCTATTATTATTATTACTATCTATAATAATAAAAGGCAAAGCCCTCACTGACTGACTCACTCATCACTAATTCTCCAACTTCCCGTGTAGGTGGAAGGCTGAAATTTGGCAGGGCTCATTCCTTACAGCTTACTTACAAAAGTTAGGCAGGTTTCATTTCGAAATTCAAAGCGTAATGGTCATAACTGGAACATATTTTTTGTCCATACACTGTAATGGAGGAGGCGGAGTCACGTATCGCGTCATCACGCCTCCTATGTAATCACGTGAACTAGAAACAAGGAAGAGATTTACAGCACGAGTCGCACGCGGGAACGAAGGTAAATGACGTTAATTTTTGACTGTCTTTTAATACTGTGTAAGCATACATATTAACACATGTGCAATTAAACGTGTGCATTTACGGGGTGATTTCTCAGGCTTAAAAGCTGACCTTTTATCAAACGCGGGAACAAAGGTAACTGACGTTGTTCACTGTCTTTTAATACTGTGTAACCATACATATTAACACATGTCCAATTAAACGTGTGCATTTACGGGGTGATTTCTCAGGCTTAAAAGCTCGCCTTTTACTAAAAAGGTAAATGCAAAACTATTTTCAATCAGTTTATTGAAACGCTCCCGTTAAGGATTGCAATAACATATTCGCGAGATAAATGAACGAAGTAGGGGGAAATGGAGGAACAGCCGCAAACAGCGAAGAGCAAAAAATTAATTAAACAATTGAGAACGGAGCGAGTTAAGCATACAAGCATGTTCATAAGGGAAACAAACCACGGTGTAAAACGTAAGTTTAAATAAAGTTTATAGAAACGCTCCCGCTGCGGATTGCAATAACATATTCGCGAGATAAAAGTTTAATGAGAAGACACGAGGTATAAACGAACCACACGCCGTGGCGCAACGTTAGGGGCAACAGTTTCAAGCATTCTATGATCTGCTTCTCGCAACTGAAAGACGGCACATGGCGGATGTTAGCCGACTTGCTGAGCGCAACGTTAGGGGCTTCAAGTATGGCGCTGACGCCACATCTCAGTGCCAACACTTTGCAGACTGTACTTAAAAGACACGCCCTCCTCACTGGACAGTTAAAAACACCAATCAAACTAACGATGACATCAAGTATTACCCAATCAAAAGTAGTAAAGGAGGCATCTTCATAAAATGCGTGTGGGATGATTTGCATGAGACGCTGCTTTAAAAAAAAAATGATTACAAAAATACGGGATAAATCCCGTCCACTATTGATTCAAAACGGGACGCGCAATTTCATTGTCAAACGCGGCACGATTCCGTATTTTAAAGGACGGGTGGCAACCCTACAGTGCCAGGTAACCACCCATACAATCAGATTGTGATTCACACTAGGAATGCAATGAATGTAATTACCCCGATCTACATACAAGGCGAAAGTCTTGCAACATTCAAAGATGATGGATTGGGATAATTAGTACTTATTAAGTACACCATGGAACATAAAAGAGCTTATGAAGCCTTGAACCGAAAAAAGCAACATCTCAGAGATCGTACAAAAAAAAAAGGAGGTAATGTCGTTTTACTCGCTGTAGATTTTAGTGAAACATTACCAGTTATTCCACGGGGGAGACCAGCAGATGAACTCAACGCTTCTTTAAAATCCATGCTTCTCCCACGGTCGGTTATATGTCGCGTGTTCTCGGGTAGGTACACCAAAAAATGTATACATTTAAGCATGTAATGGGCAAAGAAAAATGAGGTATACCCGAAGGCACTGCAGTAGTACTCAATGTAACTTTACTTCTTAAATGTTAATGTTTTACTGTTTAATAATTTATACGCTTCTTATATATTGTTCAAATTCTTTTATCAAAATACCAGTGACAGCGCAATGCACGATAACATGGAGTGAATACACCATACGCATCTGCCCACGGCCGCCCTGGTGTGCGCAGATAGGAGTTGATTCTAAAATAAAATAAACATAAAACGAGTAATACAATCATCACCCATAAAGCGGATAGCAGACGTGACGTATTATATGTGTACCACATTTCAAGTCAATAGGTGAAACAGTTTGCAAGCTACAGGTGATTTAAATATCCTGGACAGACCAACGAAAAGCCACGGTAGCAAATTATACAAGAAGATTTTACTGTTTAATTATTTATATTTATATGAAATGTGCTTCTTATATATTACTTCATATTCTCATATGATAATGATGTTAATGTTGTTTATATTGATTTCTATGTTATTGTGAGTGCATCTATGTGTGTATATGTATGTATGTATGTATGTATGTGTATATATATATATATATATATATATATATATATATATATATATATATATATATATAAAAAATATATATATAAAAAATATATGTGTATATGTATATATAATATATCTGTATATGTGTGTATATGTGTGTGTATATGTATATATATATGACAGCAACACTCATAACAATGACAACACAATTACATTGACAATCATGTTACGTTATTTTTAAAATGTTTCCTTTACTTTTTCATAACCTCTTTAACACACTACTTCTCCGCTGCGAAGCGCGGGTATTTTGCTAGTAATATAATAAAAACATACATTTGATTTGAGTCTGTAACACCCAGTGTAAATTTTTACTTTTTTTTTTACTATTCAGTTTTATTCTGTCAGTGACAGTAGGCTGGGGTGGGATGCTAATGGAGAGGTGCGAAGGAATTTAAGGTGGCCCGGGAATATGAGTTTTTTCATAGGCTTCAGGGATTCTAGTGTTAAGAATAAAATTTAGTCACCCATTTGTCATTTCATTTTCCATTTTGTCTTATCATTTTCCATACCCATCTTGGTGTGTCAGTGTCATAACTAAAATGAAAGTGCAATCCTCACTTTAGATTGGCTTCTTTTTCATGACTTGCATACTAACTTCTAAAATTGACAATCAAACTGATAGTGTTTTTAACAGAGAAACTAATTGTCAGCGTCTATATTGGGTTTGAAAACAAGATTTGACGGTACGAAGTAGTGCTGGGCGGTATGACCAAAATTCTGTATCACAGTATGTTTCAAAATTATACCGGTTTCACAGTATTGGACGGTATTTTGTTCCCATGCATGAATGGATGCTAACCACATTTTCCACTGCAGTTACTGGCTAACAATAACCTATTCCACTGTCATGAGAATTGTACATTGTACATTTTAATGTGCACACAAGTATTAATACAGGTTTGCATGGCCCCATAAAGTGATAGTTTTCAAGGGGGTGGCACTAATGAATAAAAGGAATCACATTGCATGACAGATGGAGTCAAAATATAGAGCCTTTTTATTGAACAAATTTTGTAAACAACTTAAACTAAAATTTTGACAATATATTTTCAACCATCCAAAGATGCATTTAGACTTAGTAAAATATCCAGAGGTGCTTGTCAAAAGTTGTATTGCACTGAACATGTCTTAGAAAAGGAATAAATAGGAAATATTTTTTGTAAACCAACTACACTTTGTTAATGTTAACAATCTCTGTCCACTGTGGGGAACAGTCCGGACACAGACAGGCAGACACGATGGTTTCACCACACACACGTTTATTCATATTATTTGTATTCGGTACAGTGCACATACCCAGTGCCTCAGCACCAATCACCCCTGAAGTCCTGGCCACACGCACAATGCCTTTCTCAGTCTTTGGTCCGCCTCCACTCCTCTCCACCAAGCTTCGTCCTCTTCCACCCGACTCTCGCTCCTGACTGGAGGGAGGCGGCCCCTTTTATTCCCCCTGGAAGGACTCCAGGTGGATCCTGAGGGCTCATAGCCACACCCCTGTGTGGCGGAAGCTCCCATGGTGAAGCCAGAAGTCCACTGGGTGTCTTCAAGTCTCTTCCCCCCCAACACTTCCCGGTGTGGCGGAAGTACTGAGGTCCAACACTCCCAAGGCATTGGGGCGCCCCCTGGCGGTGATCACGGGCCCCTACAGGGTAGAGCTCCCAAGCTCTGTACCCGTGGCAACCAAGGAGGATGCCCCCTCGTGTCCTGGAGGAGCCACTCCTCCTGGGCGTCCCGGCCGGGCATGAACGCCCGCCGGGCACCATACCACGTTAAAGTGACTTTTTAAACAACTTTACCATCATTAAACTGCATAATATTTAAACTAATAAATAATAACAATAAAATAAATAATAGTGTGACTTCCAGTAATAATACTATTACTTCAAGACTTCAAGCCCAGGTGCATTACACAGTATTCACCAAATTAAAATAAAATAAAACAAGTGCAACTTGGTGATGACATCTTTACCAACTGAACCATCATTTAGGCAAATTGCATTAATATGGACCTTCCTTCAAGCTAAGCTATATACATAAATAATAAAACTACGGAATCGTATTAGGGCCACGGTGAAGAAAAAAGAATACGGACACAGGAAGAAATATAAAAGACTATATGTCGAGAATAAAGTCGACATGTTGACTTTATTCTCGACATTTTCACTTTAATCTTGACGCTTATGTCGAGATTAAAGTCGACATTTCCACTTTATTCTCATAGTTTATTTTATGAAGTAGAATGTCGTAAACTAAACTTCATCCTAAAATCAATGTTTAATTTACTAGATTTTCTCAAACGCTGTCATAAGTTAATGTAGCACATTAAATGCTTTGTGTTGTGTTCCACGACCCAGTTGTTAATCACTGCGCGCCTCTTAAACTGACTTCCTCTGCAGTAAGAGGAGGCACCGGCAGTGATCACTGTACAAAATACATTCACTTCATGATATTCCTGCTCTCTGAAAATTTAGAATGCTAAGATATATACTTGATGTCATTTTCTGGATGAAATGCATTAAAGCAGGTATTAAACATGCACGGTAGTGTCGTGGTAGTGCTGCTCCCTTGCAGTGAGGGGTCCCCAGGTGTACGTTCAGTGTAGAGATCTTTATGGCAGGTGTGACGAGGGTCCAAAAAAACTGGATGTATGAATGGGTATCGCACAGGTTTAACTTAAATATTGTGTAAATGTTGGGTTTGTGATCTGGTGGTCGGAGACACAAACACAGAATTCAATGGATGTTCTTCTGAATGGGCTTTCTTTTTTGCATGCGTGCTGTCTGTCTGACGTACCAAACCCTCAGCTCCTATCCTTCCTTTTTCTTTCTCCACCTAACCAATCACCACACGATAAACGTCTTTATGAAATTGAAACTAGTTATAAACTTAGACCACGGAGTGTTCAGAACTTAAAAAAAAAAAATCTTTGTTATACATGTTGAATTATGCCATCCATTCAGGGTTGCGCCCATCCCAACAAGCATTATATGCGAGGCAGGAGCAAATCCTGAACGCCAGCACATTGCATGGTTGAATACGAGCAACACATACACTAGCAGGGTCAATATAGCATAACAAAACCCCACATCCTACATGACTTTGAAAGGAAACTGAAGCACGCCGAGTAAACCCACCAGAAAAACATGCAAATTCCAGGCAGGGTACATACGAGACCCCCTTGCTGCAAGGCAGCAGTGCAGCCTCCATGCCACCGTGCCCCCACATGATTAATACATGCTTTAATGCACTTCATCATGAAAATTATATCAAGTATTTATCTTAGCATTCTAAATGTTCAGGGAGCAGGAATATCATGAAGTGAATGTGTTCTGTGTGGTGATCGCTGCCGGCGCCTCCTCAGTACAAGAGGAAGTCAGTTTAAGAAGCACGTACCGATTTAACATGGCTCGGGGAACACTTAACACAAAGCATTTAATGTGCTACATAACTTATGACGGGGTTTGAGAAAATCTAGTAAATATTTATTTTACGATGAAGTTTAGTTTACGATGTTCTACTTTAATGACAAATTACGAGAATAAAGTCAACATGTCGACCTTAATCTTGACATAAACGTCGAGAATCAAGTAGAAATGTCGAGAATCAGAGTCAACATGTCGTCACACTATTACACAGTACCCAGGTACATTACATTGTATTGAAAAAAAATAAAACCAATACAACTTGGCTTGCAGTATTATCCAGTAGTATAGAAACAGTATTCACAGATTTGAACATAATGGTCCACATCTGACCTTTTAAAACCAAAGTATCTCCAGGCAACGGACGTGACTCCTTTTTTTCGGAAAAAGTTCTTCTATGTCATCATGTTCAATTTTATCGTCTGCTACAGCTTCAGTTTCTGAATGTTCTGTCCATTTTCACTGCGCAATACCTCCACCTCCGCATATACTCCGTTGCATGCCTATTTAGCTGTGTAGCCATGAAAAAGAGCCCCCGCGCAACACCTCCACTAACGCATGTACTCCATTGTATCTGTTTAGCGGTGTAGCAGTGAAAAAGGTCCCCCCTTAAAACAGTTTCCCGCTGCGCCACGTTCCGAATGTTGTTTAGGTAATTTAAACCGGTGTTGTGGTATAAGAAAAATCCATATCATAACAAAAATAAAAAACGGTTTTCGGTATGAACTGGTATACCGCCCAGCACTAGCGCTAGCACATCGCAGGGTGAATACGAGCAATACATACAATACTAGGGTCAGTATAGCATAACAAAACCCCACATCGTACATGACTTTGAATGGAAACTGAAGCACGCAGAGTGAACCCACCAGAAAAACATGCAAATTCAAAGCAGGGAACACCCGGTACCCCCTTGCTGCAACACAGCATTTCACCCTACACGCTACCGTGCCCCCATGAGTTTAATACATGCTTTAATGCATTTCATCATGAAAGTGATATCAAGTATTTATCTTAGCATTCTAAATGTTCAGGGAGCAGGAATATCATGAAATTAATGTATTCTGTGTGGTGATCACTGCCTGTGCCTCCTCTTAGTGCAAGAGGAAGTCAGTTTAAGAAACACGTAGCGATTAATATGCCTCGGGGAACACAACACAAAGCATTTAATGTGCTACATAACTTATGACGGGGTTTGAGAAAATCTAGTAAATTAAATATTCATTTTAAGATGACATTTAGTTTACGATGTTCTACTTTAATGACAAATTACGAGAATAAAGTCAACATGTCGACTTTATACTTGTCATAATTGTCGAGATTAAAGTTGAAATGTCAAGAGTGAATTCAACATGTCGTCACTCTATTACACAGTACCCAGGTACATTACACAGTATTGAAAAAAAAAATAAAACAAGTACAACTTGGCTTGCAGTATTATCCAGTAGTAAAGAAATAGTATTCACACATGTGAACATAATGGTCCACATCTGACCTTTTAAAACCAAAGTATCTCCAGACAACAGACATGGCTCCTTTTTTCTGCCAAAGTTGTTCTGTGCCATCTTGTTCAACTTTATCGTCTGCTACAGCTTCAGTTTCAGAATGTTCTCTGTCCATTTTCACCGTTCAATACCTCCACTAACACATATACTCCATTGCATGCATGTTTAGCGGTGCAGCAGTGTAAAAGGTCCCCCCTTAAACAGTTTCACGCTGCGCCACGTTCTGAACGTTGTTTAAACAATTGAAACCGGTGTTGCGGTATAAGAAAAATCCATATCATAACAAAAATAAAAAAGGGTTTTTGGTATGAACCGGTTTACCGCCCAGCTCTAGTACAAATTTACAGTGGTAGTGTTTCAGTTAATTTTTAATAGAATATTTTTGTGAACATTTTGGAGATATAGTAGACCCCTGCGAAGTCGCGATTCAGAGTTCGCTGCCTCAGTCATTCACGGATTTTTTCTTGGAACCTATCTAATAATTGTTAGTGGAAACTGCAAATATCCTCTGCAATTTTATGGCTTTTATCGTGACAATACTACACTGTAGAGAGACCAGGAAGCAACTGTAAAGGAAACACAGCTTGGGATAGTGAAAGTATTCAATAGAATTTGAAACTGCAACTCCCAGCAGTCCTTTCAGTGGCTCTGATTGGTCTTCTGCTGAGGGTGCTGGGGCTGTTGGGGTCAAAGGATGTCAGCGTGTCTTTTAAAAAGGGGGCCTGTGGCCAGAAGCAAAAAAAAAAAGTTTTTGTAATTTGTGTTTCAGCGTTATTCATTTCTCCTTGCTGCTGATTGACTGTGATGCATCCCCAGCTGAGTGTTCTTGTGTTTTCCGTTTTGTTCCTCTTAACCCTTAACTCTTTTAGGGCTAATTTTTTTTTGTTTCTTTTCTCCCAGGGCTGAATATTTTTCCAAAAACTAACATTTTAAAAAAAGAACACAAAGCAATTGTTTAACACATCAAATCAACAAAAAAATTTACTTTTGACAAATGTTACTGTCTTGCATGTTGTATGAGCCTGCATACTCTATGATTTCACATACATATCACATACATTTTACACAGCAAAGTCTGATCTCGCTCAAAGCAGCCAATTTCAGTCATTGCCACATTGCACTCCTTACAATATGTGTTGCTTTGGTGCCTATTTTTCAATTGTCTGTTGCTGCACTTTCTAACATATATTGTTAGTGTGTACTGTAGAGAGACAAATCACCCATTTGCCATCGTGCCATGCCACTGCCACCAAGTTTTCTGCCTGCATGAAAACCATATTGTCACCTCTTTTCATCTTCTGAAACTTTATGAACTTTATGTATGGCATTATAGCCTGGCTCACCCCATGGGATTTGCTTCTGTGTATTACAGAAGTGAATAAAACTTTGCAGCAGCACGTACCTAAGCCACCAGGGGACAAAACACGTTTGGACCAATGCTCCCTGAATTTATATCACCAGTTCTGTCCCATCTCTATTTGTAATGCCACAGCGCGCTTCATCTCGTCTTTCGTTGTGGGTTTCCACTTTGAAAAACGAGAATGCGATGCAAACGCAGCCGGCGATTCAAAAAAAATCTCTGCCTACCTGTTTGTCTCGTCTGACAGTAGCTGAAAAGCAGCATCAGGAGAGAGCAGCCTGAAGTACAGCAGCTGGTGGTCTGTCGTGTCCAACAGCAAGCCATGCCGTCTTGTAAACTCCGGTAGCCAGATCGGCTCTCAACGGATCAATGTCTGTGTATTTATCCCATGCGAACTTTGCCGTAGATGCATCGGCTGCGCGAAGGCACTCAACTGGCAGCAGATCCGCTGGCACGGCATCGGCTGGTGTCTGATCAGCTGATGCCTGCTTCTAACTCTCTTGTTCGATCTCCTTATCACTGCCAATGAAGTCCGATTCTGAAAAATGAAGAGTCCGACTCCGCGATAATGCGCAAAACATCGCCTGCCGAGTGTTTTCTTTTCTGCACTTGCTTCGCTGCCTTTTCACATGTCGGTGCCATCTTGCCTTTGTTTACATTTCGCAACTCACGCACACGTAATGTTTATTTGCCGAGACAACGAGTCTAGCATTCCTCCAAGCACAGAGGGAATGCCTGTGACGTGACAGTGAGATTTGTCGCCATTAACAGCTGATTGTCGCCCCCTATCCCTGGATGTCGACTTTTGTCGACATTCGCCTTCAACCCCTCCTGTCGACAAAAGTCGACATCCGCCCTAAAAGAGTTAAACTGCCAAAACCGTCTATAGTTGATTCCCAGTGCCATTTGTGAGCACGCAGAAGCTGATCAGTCAGTGCTGTACATTTGTTGAGCAGCCAGCTCATGACCACTGCCAGCACCTTGTGAGCAGGTCGGCTGAACGCACCCCTTGAAGACACAGACACTCCTCAAAAAAACCCTTTTAAAAAACGCTGATAGATCACTTCACATTGCTCCCTAATTTGCTGGGCTTACTTGCGGCTGCTCTGTCACGTGATATGCTTCTTGTGCGACGCTACGCATACTTAAAAGCCGAACAGCACATGTCCTTTTTGGCTGATTGCTTTGTTTCTCTCTCCTCCCCCAGACATCCTCTGCTCCTGTTGCGGGTTCTGCTCCTGTTGTGCTCCCCTATGATGTTTGCCTGTTTGTTTAATTGATAACTAACTGCATACTGAGCTCGTTTTACATCTGAAAGAGACATGTTTGTTTGAAGTGTTTGAATAAAGTTCCTGTCTCTACAATCTCCTGTGTTTCTGTGCAATTCTGTGACCCAAGCATGACACCCTGCAGCACTGAAGCTTGACTGTCTCTGTGATTGAGCCGCTGCATTAGACTAGCCTGCAAGCATCAGCGCTTACCTCTGTGTGCCGGAATGCAGCCAGTTCAAGCGCAGTTGGCTCGGTGATTTACTGAGTTTCATCCATGGCATCAGTTGCACCTTGTACATATTGTTTCAGTAGTATTTTAAACAGTTTTTACAGTTCATTAGCAGTGTGTAAAATGATCAGTGTTGCAGTAATTGTGATGCTCTTTGCATGAAAAAAAGTGTTCCGTTAAAATTTCAGTTTTTCTTTGTGAATTGTGACGTTTACTTAAAGTGCAGCAAAAAAGTATTTGGTGTCCAGGGATGCATTAACTATGTGGCAGTTTAAGAGTTTAAAGCCCCAGGAGGCCCTGCACCTTCTAAGGCTTCTGGCAATGAAAACGCGGTTGCATGAATTACAGTACATATAGCGGTAACATCAGTATTTTATATTCTAGCACTGTGGGAGACATAGCAGTACAGTACTGTGCAGTATGCGGGTTTACCTTTACATTCTTTTTTTAGGTAATGTATTAAGCTGAGTTAGAAATTAAATTAGAGTTTTGGGGGCATATTAAGGGTTTAAACTATAAAAATAGGCATTTTTTTTTAACTGCATCCAAAATTCGTGGTGTTTAACAATTCGCGGGTGCTCTAGGAATATAATCCCCGTGAATTTTGAGGGTGTACTATAATCCTTTAAGAATTGCATGGTTGCTAGAATAAAATATTATTGTCTGAGATTACAGTTGTGTGTATGTTGTGGTAGAAGAGTACAATGCACTCGTTTACAACAAAACTTTACAAATAATCAGTGCTTTAAAAAGTTGCAGATAACCCTGCACCACTGGGCTAGTAGCTCAGCAAACTTCCATATGCATTTACAGTTTATCCATCTCTGCACCTTTTGAAGTGTTTGTGTTTTTATTGTGGAACGTTTAAGTATATTGTGGAATTTCATGCATTTTGAAATGATGGTGAGCAGACATAATATTGGCATTGGCAACAGGGCATGGCATTGGTATGTGCAATAGGAAGTTAGAATGAATAATAAGGATACTGATGAAAGTAAAACAAAATCAGGAGTGTAGTTGGAGGATATGAAGGAATTCTTTACTTATTATAGTGAAAAATACAACTACTCACTAGGATAAGTTTTGATTGGCTATCTATTAAAGGTTAAAATAGAAGATAAATTAACACTGTAAAAGTAGAAAAAATCAATAAGACGTAAAATTAGAACAAATCACAAAATTTTATGTATCAAGTCGTCTTCATGTGGTGCACTAATAAAGAAATTTTACAATCAAAACTTTTTTTGTTTTAAGTTATGTTTGTCAACGTTTGGTTTGTGTGCTGCATAAAGAGTGCCCTAAACTTATTTATTTTTTTATAAAGCACTTTAAAAACAACATCAAGGATGACCAAAGTGCTGTACAATAAAACCCAACATATCAGACACACAATAACCAAAGGGTAAAAAAAACCAGAAACACACAAAGTTGAAGAGTATAACGTTGCCTTTAACACTAGAATTACCAGAGCCTACGAAAAAACTCGTAGATCCGGCCCACCTTAAACTGCTTCTTAAAACCATTCTCACCTCTCCGCCAGTGTCTTTTGTCATCTAAATGTACTGATAAAGACATGCTGCAAACAGCCGGCTATTCCATCCCCCCACCGACTTAGAACGTAAACGAACTTTTTCCAACTCATGTCTTGATTGATTATCTGGGAATGAAGTGGAGTTTTAGAGTGGAAATAATAAATCGTTATTTGGAACATACGCATTTCATGTGTGTTGCGTTTCTACAGTAATCTGTGTAAACACATTGTTAAAACAGAAACTTTTTTTATATTCTAGTAACAAGATGTAGGCATAAACTATATATCAAAGAAACACTTTCACAAAAGGTACAAAAAAAAAAGCCGCTGCCATCAAAAGCTGCCTTAGTGTGTGACATTGACACTTATTTACTATAACTGCCGCCGTGGCGCAACAGTATCAGTTGCTGACTGGCAATCCGAAGGTCACGAGTTCGATCCTGCATGACTCCCTTTTGTGAAGTGTCCTTATTTTTAATGTTTTAGAATAAAAAAAACCATTTGATTTCAGTCTGTAACAGCCGGTGTAATTTATGATATTTGTAAAGGTTAGCTTTATTTATTTATTTTTTTTAATTCACTTTTCATTCTCTGTTGCGTTCAGGATCCTTCCCTAGCCCACCTGACACTGCTGTTATCACATAAAGACGCGCTATAGCTCTGCAGTTTGTCACAATACATACGACCACGTGGTGTTTTTTTTCCTACAATCTTGCCAGTCTCCACATGTTGCTGTATGCTGTTTCTTTTGTACTCCAGGACATGCAGAGGAAAGCATAGTAAAGAGCAGTCACTTCAGTGCTATATGCAATCATCAGACACTCCCCATCTGACACTGCTGTTTTCACATAAAGACTCGCTATAGCTCTGCAGTGTACTTGTGACTGCATTGTCATACCAATGCTTGTGAACTGAAGTGTCTGCATGCACTTTTCGTGGCATTACATGCGTATTTTTTGAGCATGCCCATGTAGCTCAAACAAAGGAACATATGTTGATGTAAAAGTATAACAAAACAAGTGCACTTTTATTCAAGACTATAACCGAAGAAAAAAGAAAGCAAGTTACAGTAGGCGGTTGATATGACAGCTTGCGTGGTGCAATGCTAAGAACTGCTGATTTCCATTCCGTGCTATGTAACTGTTAACATTTGAATCTGATGATTGCATATAGCGCTGTCTTATTCAGTGTGCGCAAGAACATGCAGGTGGCCAGTTGCTGCGTGCTACAACACACATTTTAAAAAAAGAAAGAGACAAATACATGTGACGTTTTGAAGAAATCATTTTATGCCGCGAATAGTACCAATCAGAAAACATTGTCAAAGTAATGCAATATTATTTGAAAACGAACAGCGTCAGGTTGGGTGTGAAGTTATACTGGCGCTGTTTGAGTCACATCAGAAGCTGAATAAGCTGAACAAGCTCCTGTTCTGACTCTTAAATAAAAAGCATGAATTAATCAACAGAAATAACCGCGATTAATAAATTTTATGTCTGTTTGAGGAAAAAAAAAAAACACTTTCTCCAAAGCTAGGAATCGAACTCGCGTCTCTGTAGCATGGCAGGGTTGCTGTGGTCCAAGTCAGCAAATCTTAGCGTTAAGCTACGGAAAGAGTTGTAGTATCCTTAAACCTTTTGTGAAAGTGTTTATTTGATGTTTGGATTTCAGGCTTCACACATTCTCTATAGTTTATGCCTACATTTTGTTACATTTATTACTAAAATATGAAAATGTTTCTGTTTTAGTAATGTGTTTACACAGATTACTGTAGAAACGGAACACACATGAAATGCGTGTATTCCAAATAACGATCTATTATTTCCATTCTAAAACTCCAGCAGTTCAGTCACTCCCAGATAATGAAACAAGGCATGAGCTGGGAAAACTTAGTGAACGTTCTGTGACAGTGGGGGATGGAATAGCCGGTTACTTGCTGCTCGTCTTAATCAGCACATTTAGAAGACAAAAGAGAGGTGAGAACGGTTTTAAGGTGGGCCGGATTTACGTGTTTTTTCGTAGACTCTGGTAATTCTAGTGTTAAAGTGGGCCTGGTATCTGGAGCAATTTGTGAATCCTTAATATGTGTGAAAGTTAATATGGATTAATGGTTTTTGCAATCTGTTCAGCTTGATTCTCAACATGGTCTCCCCTCAGGAGGTCATTTTACAATGCTATCCCATCTCATTTACAGTAATCCCTCCTCCATCGTGGGGGTTGCGTTCCTGAGCCACCCGCGAAATAATAAAATCTGCGAAGTAGAAACCATATGTTTATATGGTTATTTTTATATTGTCATGCTTGGGTCACAGATTTGCGCAGAAACACAGGAGGTTGTAGAGAGACAGGAACGTTATTCAAACACTGCAAACAAACATTTGTCTCTTTTTGAAATGTTTAAACTGTGCTCCATGACAAGACAGAGATGACAGTTCCGTCTCACAATTAAAAGAATGCAAACATATCTTCCTCTTCAAAGGAGTGCGCGTCAGAGAGAGAGACTGTCAGAAAGAGAGAGGAAAGCAAACAAATCAATAGGGCTGTTTGGCTTTTAAGTATGCGAAGCACCGCGGCACAAAGCTGTTGAAGGCGGCAGCTCACACCCCCTCCGTCAGGAGCAGAGAGAGAGAGAGATAGAGAGAGACAGAGAAAAACAAGCCGCGAAGGGCGAAGCGCGATATATCGAGGGATTACTGTACTCCATTATTTCAATTACTAAAGTTAAATACAGTATGTTCAGACATTGTGGTAAATCTTGTAGTCAGTACTGTGACTGTGTTTAAGAAAACAAGACTTTTTTTTGTGTATTTGAATTAAAAAAAAAAAAAACGTAGAAATGTTTACAGTATGTCACAGACTAGGAGAAACTAATGTATCACAGTGATTGTAAAACTGTTCTTGCTGACTTTTATCATTGTCTCTTATTATGATTTTATATTTTCTGCCACCAGAACTTTGATCATGCTTTTAGGGAAAATGTAACCTTATAATCCAGTGCTGCTTTGTCTGCCTTCCATAAAACAGTGACTGATCATATTATGCTAGAACACTCAAGTATCTTGCACCTTAATCCTTTCAATTATCAAATTTCTTGATAACTGCATTGTACCCTGCAATACAAATGATCCAAGTTCCATTGTTTGCTTTTAGCATTGCTTTCTTTTAAATAGTTGTGTATGTTAAAGCAGTAGTTCCTTAAAGTATTCTTCTCCCTTTCAGAAATATCCCCAGTTAAGATTTTTATATCACTTTCTGCTTGTATCCTTGATTGATGTGTATGCTGTATTCAGTTTGATGTAATTTATAAACTCAGTAATATTTAGTTATTAAATTAATTGATAAAGTAATTTGTTTTTTTGACTTGCTTATAAATGTACCTTTTCACATGGTGGCTGAATTTCTAACCATAAAGTGTGATGCGTGGATTTCTGTATTTATCTTGTATATTATGTCCATGTACTTGCTGTTCTATTTTCATTCAAAAATATTGCTTACAAAAGTATTCTTTTTAATAGTATAATAACAAGGGGCAGTCCAGTAGTTAGAAGTAGCTTTCTTGTGAAAATATGCACTATGTTGTTCAGCATTGTATTTTATAAATTGTATTCTTCTTTACAGTTGAGAAAACATATTACTGATCTCTATGAAGATCTAAGAGATGGACATAACCTAATCTCTCTACTGGAAGTGTTGTCTGGCGTCACACTGGTAAGTGTCAGACTTGAATTAATATGCTTGCATTTGTATAGAGAAAGTGTTAATTTAGGTTTTTAGATTCTTTTACTGTTTTATTTTATATACAATAAATTTAATTAAGTTATACAGTTAATTGTTGTGATTGCATAATATTGATTCTCTTTGTGGATTTATTGAGTGTAAACATCAATAACGGGCTTGCCATTTTGAGTTTATGAGAGTCTGAATTTTCAAAAATTTGCTTTCTTTGGTTAATTTTATTATCACTTCTACTGTTATTACAGGAAAAGACAAGGTCAATTAACTAAGAGGAAGCTGTTTTTCCTTGAGGTAGATACAGTATATCACGAGATTGATTGATGGTCCTGGACTAGGTTGCAAAGTGGGAAGAAGTCCTTAGAAATAGAGCTTTAAAATTTACTCTTCTGGCGAAATCTAGTCTTCAGTACTGTTGATTGGCGAAATTTGCCAAAACATTTTTGCAGCAAATTTGTTGTGTTTACTGATGACCTTGTTCACTGAATTTTTTCCTGAGAAATTCACTGTGCAACCATCTTAAATAAACATTTTTTCCCAGTACCCCAAGATGCTTTGTGAGGCCAGTGTGATATCACATACAGTAGCTGTATGGGGTATATTAGCTGAAAATAATGAGAATATTTTGAGTACTTGTAACAGATATATAACACTAGCTGGTAGTGCAGTGCCGCCCAACAAATTTGCATTCATTATTAGCCATGTGCCAGCAACTACCAGTCAAAACAAGTCTTAAGATAGCCTTCTGCTTCCTCCTCATGTTTGAATTAGACCCTATGAAATAATAATAAAAGATGTTTTACTATTTATCAGGTGTTTTTTTCTTCTTGATGAAAGAAAAAGTATGAAGCATCTACCCAGATACATGGGAAACAAGTGAGATTCCAGCTGCACCCAGAGCTGTGACTTCTAAGAACATGAAATTTTCCTTCTCAGTTGCACCTAATGACAAGACAGAAATAAACAAAACAAATAGTGACAAGACAGATTATTTGCATTAAGATTGTTATCTAGGTTAGTTCCTGATTATTTATATTCATTCACTATTTCTGCCTCCTCCCCCAAAACAATAATGGGTGAACATACAGATTTCTGTCTTTTAAAATCAGTATAATTTCTTTGTTTTTTTTTTTTTTGTTTTTTTTTGTTTTTTTTTTTTACATTAAGATTTAGAAAGTTTTTGTTACACCACTTTACAATATAGTCCACTTGATTTAGATAGTGTCTTTCATCCTCCCCATATATGCATCTTTTGAGCATGGTGTCATCCGCATATTTGATAATGGAACAGTACTCATTGTTCTGTCTCATGTCACTTGTGTACAGAGTAAATAGTAATGGTGATAAGACACACTTCTGCGAACTTCCTATGTTTGAATGAATGACTTTTGAAAAAAGCGTCCTGTACCTTGACTGTCTCTGAACGATTTAAAAGAAAGTTCTGAATCTATAATGTGATAATTGGGTTTACATTGATAGTACTCAATTTTCCATTCAGTATATGAGGCTGTATGGTATTGAATGCTGAAGAAAAATCTAAACATAGTGCTCTGACATATGAACCAGGCTGATCAAGAAAAGTATAGATATGAAGTAAAATAACAAGCAGAGCAGAGCTTCAACACTTACGTTTGCACAGTAAGCAAATTGGTGGTTATCTTGAAAACACACAATGTTTTTCACCAAATTTTCTAAGCATTTCATTAGAAACAGGGGTAATGATTGATTATTTTCACAGCTTAAGTACAATACCAAAGGTCAGAGACCAGTTAAAAAACAAATAAATTAAAAAAAAAAAAATGGAGAGAGCTACTTAAAGCAGGACTTTTAAGAGTTGACCTGATATGCCATCTGGCCCCACTGCCCTGTTTGGTTTAGCCCGCCTCAAGCTTTTCTCCACTTCAATTAAACTGAAACCTATCACAGCAGAATTCCTGGTGTTTTTATAAAGCATTTCTATTACTTCCGCATTTTGGGTGCTGAAATCACCTGTTTCAAATCTGGTTAAAAAAAAAGTTAAGTTCATCTACTAAACATTTCTGGTCTCTGTCAACTGGAAATTTCACACTGTTTTTAGAACCCAGTCCTGTGATTGTTTTTAGGCCTCTCCAAACCTGCTTTGGATTGTTACCATTAACACTAGAATTACCAGAGCCTACAAAAAAACTCGTAGATCCGGCCCACTTTAAATCCGTTCGCACCTCTCCATCAGCATCTTTTGTCCTGTAAATGTGCCGATAAAGGCAAGCAGCCTACTATTCCATCCCCCCACAGCTGCAGAACGTTTACAAAGTTCTCCCAGCTCATGCCTTGATTGATTATCTGGGAGTGAAGTGCTGGAATTTTAGAGTGGAAATAATAGATCGTTATTTGGAACACATGCATTTCATGTGTGTTCTGTTTCTGCAATAATCTGTGTAAACACATTGTTAAAACAGAAACGTTTTTTAGTAGTAAATGACAAAATATTGGCAAACTATATAATGTGTGAAGCCTGAAGTCCAAAGATCAAATAAACACTTTCACAAAAGTTTCAAGGACAATACAACAGTTTCCGTGGCGTAGCTGGAAGATCTGCTGACTTGTAATCAACAGTCCCCGGTTCGATCCCGTCTGCCTCCTATATTTGCCGTTTTCAGTAGTGAGCTGCTCTTATTGTTAATATTATACAGTACACACATACATTTGGTTTGCATCTGTAACAGATGGTATACATTTATAGTACTTGTGAAAGTTACCGTTTTATATTCACTTTTATTCTCTGTCACGATACATACTACCGCCCCCCACCCATGGATCTGATGCTGATAGTTTTTATTTGAAACTGGGAATAACTGTAGATGTGAGTGTTGTTTTGAGGCAATGGAACTGGACATTCTCTGATCTGGAGGGATAAAAACTGACACACAAACGCTGGTGAATCTGCCTTCTTCGTATCTCACCGTCACTTGATTTTTTTTTTTTTATTCAGTTTTATTGAGTGTTCCTGCTCTCCAGACATAACTTTGCACATTGTGGCCAAAAGTTCTATTTTGATTTCATCAGTCCACAGGACTTGTTTCCACAGTGCATCAGACTTGTTTAGATGCTTATTTGCAAACATCAGGCACTGTATTTTGTGGCTAAGACACAGGAAAGGTTTTCTTCTGCTAACTTTATCATGGAGGTCATATTTGTTCAGCAGAACAGTCCACCACTACTCCAGAGTCTGCTAAATCATCCTGAAGGTCTGATGAAGTCAAATGGGGGTTTTAATTTGTGTTTCTAGCAATCCAATGAGAAATTCTTTACATTCCTGTTAATTTACATTTCTTAATAAAATTATGAACTGAGGAAACATCTACCTGAAAACACTTTGCTGTCATCTTGTAGCCTTTTCCTGCTTTGTGAGCTTCAGTTATTTTATTCCTTAGAGTGCTAGGCAGATGCTTAGAGGAGACCATGGCTGCTGATTGTTGGGACAAGGAGGAGTCAAGAGAATTTATACAGCTTTGCACTTTGCATTACCTGGTGACTCCTAACAATGGCTGTAAACAAGCCATAGCCCTAATGAAGTAATTAAGGTCTGAGACCGTAGTAAAAGTTATCTGAGACCTCTAATATTTTGGGATGCCCTAACTTTTGCATGGTGTTTATTTTTGGTTTTTCACTGTAAAATGGTATAAAATAAAAACAATACACTAATCCTGCATAAAATGCTGTAATGAAATGTGTCCTCTTTATGCCTTTTGGTGATTCGTTCTTCTGCAGTTCTTCACAGTAACAGACATTTGTATGCCACTGTATAAGAAGAAAAGCTAATTTTTCATAAGGCACATTTTTTAGTACCAGAACCAGAATTGTTTAATTATTTTGAGTAATTTTACAATTTGCAGAATATTTTGAAATTTTTTAAGTGGTTTCTGCTGGGATTTTGCTGACACTACAGTTTTTGATAAACTGCCCAATTAATTGTCAAAGGAACTTTAATTAAATGTTTTTCAATTCTTATGTCAACTATATATCTAAATTAATAAGCAGTGGTCCCAGCATTGACTACAAGGTTTTCTGGTTTTCACCTTGGATATGGTATTACTTTACACCCAAAATCAGGATATGCCATACAAAGGTGGTAGGAAGTGAATGAGTGAAAACACTATATCAAGCGCCCAAAAAAAAACAAAACAAAAACAGTTGATGGTGTTTTCACAAGTCCCTGTTGACCTCTGCCAAAAAAGGGGGACCTTGTCCACAATTTATTGACAAGTTCAAAAGAGATTGCTTTACTTAAACTGCCCTATAAGAGCTGGGCACAGGTATCTACCAACAATGAATGGCTCCTATAAGAAAACAAAAATATAATGACCCACTATGGAAATGCACATAAAAGGATGTACTGCAACTAGCAAAAACACAACCCTCAAAAACACACTAAACCTGATTATACTGGTAGTACACTGCTAGCAGTATTGAGATTGTTTTTTCTTTTCAGAAGAAAACATTTGTTGTTACTTTTTTTTTTTCTTCTAATGCTTAAACAAGTGGTATGCCATTTATGCATTATTCCCTGACTTTTGTAGCGTGACGTTTTTACTACCAGGGAAAGCCTGATCATTTTTATGTACTCTAGATTTATATTTATATAATTCTAATTTCTGAAAAATGTGTGCTTAATAAAGGATTGATTAGTGGGCAAGGGTTTTCCAAGTAAAAATGTGGGAGACATACTATACACTGCTGGTCAAAAAATTTAGAACACCTCAGTTTTTCCAGTTTTTCTTCAAATTTAATCAGTTGAAATGCAGTGAATGACTTTAAATGGTGAAAAGGTAAGCAGTAAACTGCCAGAGGTTTAAAATTAAAGTTTAGGTTGGCAAAAACTGAAAAAAAGGAAATTTCAGAATGTTACAAATGGGTCTTCTTCAGGGAACAACTAATAGGTTACAACCTAGAGATGTTCTGCAACAGTTAAATTAAGCCTTGCAAGTTGAAACAAACAATTTGCACAGTACTTCAAAGGGTATAGTAACAGCTTGTTCCAACTGTGCTTTAAGACAGATGGAGGGTTTTATGTAATCAACAGAAGTTGGGTCACCTGTGTAAATTGTTTTCTTCAACTTGCAAAGCTGAATGGCTACAGACAATCTGTTGGTTGTATCCTATTACTTGTTCCCTAAAGAAGGCCCATTTGTGATATTCTGAAATTTCTTTTTAGTTTTTGCTAACCTAAACTTTAAATTTAAACCTTTGCAGTTTACCTCTTTACCTTTTCATTTTAGGTCATTTATTGCATTTCAACTGATTAAATCTGAAGAAAAATTGGAAAAACCAGGTTGTTCTAAGACTTTTAACCGGTAATATAAAGGAGTAAAGTAATGTAAAGGAGTTCATTTGTACAAAAGGAAGGTCGCTAGTTGTGGGTATGCTCAGTGTATATACTGAATGTCCTGAAAACACACAGAAAAACCTAGCAAATGCTAGTTAGGATTGGTTGAGTAAGTTAACAGAGACAGTGAGCGAGGGCCAGTACAGGGAAACACATGGCCTTGAAGTATTTTATAGAGGTGTATCTCAATAAATTAGAATATAAATGAAAAGTTGATTTATTTCAGTAATTCAATTCAAAAAGTGAAACTCATATAGATTCATTACACACAGAATGATATATTTCAAGCGTTTATTTCTTTTAATTTTGCTGATTATGGCTTATAGTTAATTAAAACCCCAAAATTCAGTATCTCAGAAAATTATAATATTGTGAAAAAGTTCAATATTGTAGACTGATGGTGTCGCACTCCACTCAGCTAATTAATCTAAAACCCCACCAAAGGTGCCCTGAGCCTTTAAATGGTCTCTTAGTCTGGTTCAGTAGGCCACACAATCATGGGGTCATTGATGCCCTCCACAAGGAGGGTAAGTCACAAAAGGTCATTACTAAAGAAGCTGGCTGTTCACAGAGTGCCGTATCCAAGCATATTAAAGAGTAAATCCATATTAATAAAATTAAACAAAACAAAGAAAAATCAAGCTTAAACATATCACTGGTGAAAAACATGAAAAGAAATGCTTGAGTGAACAACATAAACAAATAAAAATCGTAAACTAATAATAATAAAGATAATATCTGAGAATACTGTAATACTGCATCCTCTAGCATACCAAGTGAATATTCAATTGACAGTAAAGAGAAAAAAATTCTGAGTGAGTATAGTATAAAAGTGCATCTGAAGCCGAGTTTAGTTCAGTTGGAATGCTACTGTTGTATGATACATAAACAGTGCACATTGCAAGATTAGAGATGCAGCTTGCTTTTTACTTGAATTTCCATCGTTTTTCCCTTTTGTAAGTTTACTTCGGGCTCATTTCAGTTCTTTTTGGTTAAAGTTTTTAGTTTCCAACATTCTCTGAACTAAACTATTTCCATGTGCTAAGCCTGTTTCAATTTGTATTCTGCTTTTCATCTAAGCCCTTAAACTTTGTAATGGTACAAGATTACAGATCAAAGTGTTATGTTCTAATTGTTTGAAGCTAACATTTGTACAAGATGTGCAGGAGAAATTATATGCACACAATTCCCATTATTCCTACTACCTGCTTCAATTCAAAACAATACAGTTTTCTGTAATACTGATTTTTGCAACGAACATCAACAGAACCCAAAGGCCAGTCACAAGATTTCAATTGATCTGGGGCAGGAATGATTCACTAATGGACAATTGTATGAAGTGTGTTATATGAAGCAAGAATAATGAGCTGAAAAGTATTTAGTTAGTTACATAATACTTATTACACATTTGATTAATCGATGGCATTGTAAATGAAGCCCATTGTCTTAGAAAATTTGCTTGCCAAAGCCAGGTAACTTAGCTAGTGTTTTTATTTGAAATCTAATTCGTGGGCAGTTTTAGTTTTTTTAATTAGCGATTTATTATTTAATATATTATTATTTATTTTTTTTTTTAGCCTCGAGAAAAAGGCAGAATGCGCTTCCACCGTATGCAGAATATACAGATTGCCCTGGACTTCCTCAGGCAGAGACAGGTAAATGTGTAAAATTCTGTTGTGGTTGTATGAGGGGTGATCAAAACATTTTAAGCCTAAACCTTTAAGGAGTATTCTACCTGTCTGATTCTTTAAGTACCCAAAGATTAGCTCTTGTTTACTAATATGGGTAGACCTTCACTAATGCAGCACCATTGGGACCTGAAGAGTGCCAGATCAGGGAAGAATCGTCTCTAAACAGTAGCTAAACACTTCTTCATACTTTTAAAATATAATTTAAAACAGTAGAAGCTGCACAATAAAGGAAACACAAACATTAAGTGAAAAAGCAAGTGGAAATTGAATAAAGTAGGGATGCACAATAATATCGGATTAATATCTGTATTGGCAGATAATGGGTTAAAATAATTTTATCAGCATCAGACCGATGACTAAATTTGACCGATAATTTGATCCGATATTGATGATGCATTCAATGTGTTCCGGATTTGCTAGACATTTAGGCGACACTGGGCTACTGTGCGAAAATGTCTGCGGTGTGGATGGTTTTCGAAGTGAGTGAGAGCGACATAAAATATGCCATTTGCAGCACTTGTTTGACTAATTTCAATACAACCAACTTAATTACACACTTGAAGACATGCCATCCTGACAAATGTACAGAATTCCTCAAAGCAAAAGAGGAGAATTCTGCGCCACCGCGCACAAAATCAAAAACTGCAGTTGCTCAACGTGTTGATCAGTTACTTGGAATACAGTAATCCCTCACTTATCGCGGGAGATAGGTTCCAAGGCCGACCGCGATAACTGAATTTCCGCGAAGTAGGGACACCATATTTATTTAATTATTTAACGTGTATTTGGACGTTTTTAAACCCTCCCTGTATTGTTTACAACCCACCCTTTACTCTATTAATAACAGGGACAACTGCTAAGCAATATGAAATCGGTAGATAAGTTTACACTTACTGTACAGCGAAGTACACGTAGCTATATATGACGTGATGAATATGCTGCGCAGTAAAAATAATGACGATGAAGGTGATGATCCCCTGAATGCAGTAGCAAGAGCACGTTAATGCTGAATGAGTGAGATGAGACTTCCTGGTTAATGCAGCACTCCGTCGCTGAGCCAATCAGCAGCACACAGGAACTTAACTGCGTGCTCTGATTGGGTAGCTTCTCAGCCATCCGCCAATAGCATCTCTTGTATGAAATCAACTGGGCAAACCAACTGAGGAAGCAAGTACCAGAAGTAAAAAGACCCATTGTCCGCAGAAACTCGCGAAGCAGCGAAAAATCCGCTTTATATATTTAGATATGCTTACATATAAAATCCGTGAATCCGCGAAAAGTGAACCGCGAAGTAGCGAGGGATTACTGTATCAAAGAAATTTGATAAAGATAACCCTAAAGCTCAAACAATTACTGCAAAGTTGATGGAATTTATTGCTCTGGACGAGTAGCCATTTTGTGTTGTAATAGATACGGCATTTCAAAAGGTTGCTTGAGCAACTCAAGCCCCATTACCAGATACCCAGTCGCCATTATTTTTCTGACATAGTGCTTCCAGAGTTACATAAAATTGTAGAAATTCATGTGCACAAACTCCTTGCTGAAGATGTCACACCCATAAGCTTTACCACTGATATATGGACAATCTGATACGAGTGCTATTAGTATGCTTTGTTTAACTGCTCAGTGGATTGACCGCAACTTTGAATTGCAGAAAGCAATCTTGCACGCTCAAGAATGCTCTGGATCACACATGGGTGCTGTACTCTCTTTGGCATTTAAAAGAATATTTGAAACATGGAGAATACCCAAAGAGGATGTTAGTATTACGAGACAACGCACGCAACGTTGCAAAGGCTCATACTTTACTTTACAGCTTGCCGTGAATGACGATGTACTATCCCAGCTCAGCATCTCGGATACAATAGCGATCGGCAGAAAAATTGTTGGTCACTTTTAAGCATTCACAATTAGCCAATTTGCGTCTCAAAACTATACAAACTGAACTTGGTATGCAGCCGAAAATGCTTCAACAAGACGTTTCGACTAGATGGAACAGCACATTCTATATACTGCAAAGCTTGCTGGAGCAGAAAAGAGCACTTAGGACGTATGACTCTGATTTTGAGTTACTTGCAACTCTAACACCTAATCTGTGGGGTTTGATTGAGAACATAATCACACTCCTTGCTCCATTTGAACAACTGACAGAAGAAATTTGCCAGTTTGAAGCCTTGGCTTCTAACACAATTCCCTCAGTTAATGCTTTAAAACGACTGTTGACTAAAAGTGCTCATACTGACTTCTGAGTCAAAACCAGTAAAAGTGCTCTCTTGGAGGCTGTAAACAATCGTTTCATTGAGATTTACATAGAACCCATGTACTGTGTTGCCATTATTGTAGACCCGAGATATTAAGACCACTATTTCGATGCAGATGTAAAATCACTGGCACTCAAAATGTTGCAAGCTCAGATGGAACTTGCATCGAACGAAATGCAAACGAGTGAATCACAGATAGATTGTCCACAACAGAAAGGGGCCAAGATAAATGATGAGGTGACATGCACGCTCTTCGAAATGTACAATGAAATTCTTGAAGAGAACACATTGATGCCTTGGGAAAACAGCCATATGACAACAGAGGTGAGTTTAAAAAAAAAAAAAGCATTGTTTTAAGTAAATAACTAGGGCTGTCAGATCGAATATCACTATTCTAACATAATTCAAATGTATAAAAAATGTTGGAAGGCAAGAAAGAAAAACGGCAATCGAATGTAAAACAGCGGTTGTTGGTTTTACCTCACACTAACTTTGGCTTCATGTTACTTCATGTTGTTCATTTTATTTATTATTATTTATTTATTTTATTTATTATTATTTTATTTATTTTGTATAAGTACTTCATGTTACTTCATGTTACCTTTGAGTCTGCAGCGACAGACCTGGATGATCTCACTGACACTGTGACATCCTGTGTCAGTTTTTGTGAGGATATTTGTGTGCACATACAACAACAACAAACCCTGGTTTACAGCAAAACTCAGGCAGCTTTGTCAGACTAAGGAGAAGGCCAATAGAAGTGGGGATAGAATCCTGTACAATCAGGCCAGAAACACATTGACAAAGGAGATCAGAGTAGCAAAGAGGTGCTACACTGAAAAGCTGGAAAATAGGTTTTCAGCCAACGACCCTGCATCAGTGTGGAGATGTCTGAAAGACATCACCAACTACAGGAAACCATCCCCCCATACTGAAGAGAACCATCGACTGGCCAACAAGCTGAATTTGTTCTACTGCAGATTTGATAATCCCTCTTTCACACCTCTCACTCTCGCCGATCACAATACACTCCCAGTAGCCACTACCATGCCCCTGCCCCTTCCCATTGACACCATACCTGCACTCAGGATCTGTGAAGGGGATGTGAGTCAGCTCTTCAGGAGACAGAAGATCAGGAAGGCACCAGGTCCAGATGGTGTGTCACCCTCCTGTCTCAAAGTCTGCGCTGATCAGCTGGCCCCCATATTCACACAGATCTTCAACAGATCCCTGGAGCTATGCGAAGTTCCCTCCTGCCTCAAGCGCTCCACAATTATTCTGGTTCCCAAGAAAATCTCCATCGGTTAAATGACTACAGGCCTGTCTCCCTGACATCTGTGTTCATGAAATCCTTTGAAGGATTGATGTTGACCTATCTGAAGGACATCACAGGCCCCCTGCTTGACCCCCTACAGTTTGTTTACCGAGCAAACAGGTCAGTGGATGATGCAATCAACATGGGACTGCACTACATCCTACAACATCTCGACTCTCCAGGGACATACTGTATACTAAGATCCTGTTTGTGGACTTCAGCTTGGCGTTCAATACTGTCATTCCAGAAGTCCACCATACCAAACTCACTTGGCTCAGTGTACCAGCCCCCATCTGCCAGTGGATCACAAACTTCCTGACAGATAGGAAGCAGCAAGTGAGACTGGGAAAAATCACATCCAGCACACGAACAGTCAGCACTGGCACCCCCCAGGGATGTGTCCTCTCCCCTCTGCTCTTCTCCCTCTACACAAATGACTGCACCTCAAGAGACCAGTCTGTTAAACTCCTGAAGTTTGCAGATGATATGACATCATCAAGGACAGTGACGAGTCTGTATAGACGAGAGGTCAAACAGCTGGCCCTCTGGTGCGGTCAAAACAACCTGGAGCTGAACAAGCTTAAAACTGTGGAGATGACAGTGGACTTCAGGAGGAGCACCCCAGTGTTGCCCCCTCTCACACTACTCAACAGGACTGTGTCTGCTGTGGAAAACTTTAGGTTTCTGGGATCCATAATTTCTCAAGACCTGAAGTGGGCACCAAACATAGACACAATTGTCAAAAAGGCCCAGCAGAGGTTGTACTTCCTGTGTCAGCTCAGGAAGTTCAACCTGCCTCAGGAGCTGCTCATCTAATTTTACTCTGCAGTAATCCAGTCTGTTCTGTGCTCATCTATCATAGTCTGGTTTGGTTCAGCCACAAAACAGGACAGAAAGAGACTACAACGAACAGTCAGGACTGCAGAAAAAAAATCATTGGTGCTGATCTGACCTCCATTCAGGACTTATATAGATCTCGAGTCAGGAAACGGGCAGAAAACATCATTGCAGATCCATCAGACCCTGGTCATAACCTTTTGTAACTACTTCCCTCTGGTAGGCGTTACAGAGCACTGTACACCAAAACTACCAGACATATGAACAGTTTCTTCCCTTAGGCCATTCCTCTCATGAACACTTAAATCAATCTTACAGCATCAGAGACAATTCGTGTAATAAACCAGTCAACAACAATCATCCACTGTACTGAACTGGTCTCCATGTGTATATAATGTAACTGCTTACCCATTCCATTATTCTATATTCCATAGTCTGTGTTTATTCCAGTATCTCATCCCTTTTTTTTTTTTTTTTTTAGCACACAGAGAGCAAGGTAAAAACGGAGTCCAATTCCTTGTATGTGTACATATACTTGGCCAATAAAGTTGATTCTGAATTCTGATTCTGAAGACGTGCTGGACAGTATTGTGGGATTTTACAGATCTGTTTTTGGACGTAACTTTAGTTAAACGGTTGGCATCTTCTTTGTTAAACACACCCATGTAAAAGATCGCTAGTTTTCATCAAGCAACTGAGCCAAGTATAGCCTATGCTTCTTTGCTTCATATTTTTGTTTGGTGCGTGTTAACTAAATAGTTTCGTAAATAAACACTTAAACTCATTTTACATTTTTTTTGTTACTCTGAAAAATGCTGTCTGCTAAATAATTGATTATAATACACAAAATACTTAAAAGACCACCACAAAGTAACATTTAATACATTTGTTCCATTTGTAAAACGTGTAAAGGGTCACAATGCTTCAGTTTATTTACTGTAAAAAATAGACACAGGAATATAAGGTCCTCTGGCCTCTAGGAAAAAAAGAAAAAAAATGACTACATTTACTTTGTTTGAGCAATTGCTGACAATTTTGTTCGTTTTTCTTTTGAACATTGTCGTTAGAAAGTGCCAGTGCGGTGCATGTCTTATTTCTCTTTGTGTTACTTTTTGTGGGAGAGCCAATCACATTCATGGAAGCCACTGTTTTCACCCGAGTCTCTTAAGCAATAATGAGCAACTTGTAAGCAGATCATGATCTACAGTGAAAAGCAAAAATATTAATAATAAAATGTTTCAAAAAACAGCAAATACAATACAGACATGCATTCGATTCAAATGCTATATACTTATTTTTATTGTAAGGATTCTAATCTTAATCTGACAGCCCTGGTAAAAGCCAAAATGCAGATATATCTTTTAGATATGATAGATGACACAGAATATAATGCTGTATATGTATGCATGCTACTCAGCAGGTGCAGGGATTTCTTTCTGAAGCACCAATCCCGAGGAATGAAAATCCACTGAAATACTGGAATAACAACTGGAGTCGGTTTCCTACCATTGCCAAAGTAGCATGCAAGTTCCTGTCAGCCCCATGTACTAGCATGGACAGTGAGAGATTATTCAGTTTGGCTTCTAATGTGATCAACTAAAAGAGAAACAGAATTTCCTGTGACAAGGCAGAGATGCTCTTGTTCGTTAAGAAAAACCTTCCCATCATGCTTAAAAATAGAAAAGAATGATAAGCCTCCTGAAAAAAAAGTTATTTTTTTCTTTACTGTTGTATGCTTTTCTATTTTTTAAAATTATAGGTTGGTTAGATTTACTCCATCAAAAAGAAAGGAAAAAAGTATTATGTAGTATTTAATACTGCAGACTATAAAAGAAAGGATCAGATAGCCAGCCAAATGTGGTTGAGCAAAACTCATTTTTATGATCTATACTAATAAAAGGCAAAGCCCTCACTGACTGACTGACTGACTGACTGACTGACTCATCACTAATTCTCCAACTTCCCGTGTAGGTGGAAGGCTGAAATTTGGCAAGCTCATTC
Source organism: Erpetoichthys calabaricus (assembly GCF_900747795.2). Taxonomy (NCBI): domain Eukaryota; kingdom Metazoa; phylum Chordata; class Cladistia; order Polypteriformes; family Polypteridae; genus Erpetoichthys; species Erpetoichthys calabaricus. Next base: position 38,078,826 of record NC_041411.2, on the reverse strand, counting down.
CTTACAGCTTACTTACAAAAGTTAGGCAGGTTTCATTTCGAAATTCAAAGCGTAACGGTCATAACTGGAACCTCTTTTTTGTCCATATATTTTAATGGACTGCAGCTCGCTGGCTGTGGGAGGCGGAGTTGCGTATCGCGTCATCACACCTCCCACGTAATCACGTGAACTGACGGTGAACGCAGTACATAGAAAACAAGGAAGAGCCCCAAAGAGCGCTGAAGAAAACATTCATTACACAATTGAGAAGGCAGCAAAACAATAAGAAGCGAAGCACGGTGTAAACCGTAAGTTTAAATTAAGTTTATAGAAACGCTCCCGCTGCCGTTTGCAATACCATATTCGCGAGATACAAGTTTAATGAGAAAACACGAGGTATAAACAAGATTTGGATCACTTTGTAATGGAGTTAAAATTGCTGTAGCGAGAAACTTTTAAGTGCCGGGTCTTAGCTAACATTAAATAAAGCCGTGGACATCGCAACATCAGTCAGTTCACGTGAGCCACTCTCTTGTGTGAACGCAGCACGTCGGAAACAAAGCACCGTGTAAACCTAAAGTTTAAATTAAGTTCATAGACCTACAAAAGGTTGCCATTGATTTGAGGCAAGATTGCTTTTCTCCTGTACAACTATACGTTGCATTCTCAAGAGTGTGCTTGCACGGCTTGGTCATATTACAACCGGAGTGCTGAACTGACAACGTGGTATACAAAGAGAACTATAACAATCGTAATATGTGTATATATATATATATATATATATATATATATATATATATATATATATATATATATACTAATTAAAGGCAAAGCCCTCACTGACTGACTGACTCACTGACTGACTGACTCACTCATCACTAATTGTCCAACTTCCCGTGTAGGTAGAAGGCTGAAATTTGGCAGGCTCATTCCTTACAGCTTACTTACAAAAGTTAGGCAGGTTTCATTTCGAAATTCTACGCGTAATGGTCATAACTGGAACCTGTTTTTTGTCCATATACTCTAATGGAGGAGGTGGAGTCACGTATCGCGTCATCACGTATTACGCCTCCTACGTAATCACGTGAAGTGAAAACAAGGAAGAGATTTACAGCATGAGTCAAACGCGGGAACGAAGGTAAATGACGTTAATTGTTGAGTGTCTTTTAATACTGTGTAATTGTTGAGTGTCTTTTAATACTGTGTAAGCATACATATTAACAGATGTGCAATTAAACGTGTGCATTTACGGGGTGATTTCTCAGGCTTAAAGCTCGAAGTGATCACTCGAGTGAAGGCAGCTTCACAAAAAAACAGATCCTTAACAAACTGTTATTGGTATATTTTACCTCAATTTTAAAAGTTTTTTTTTCTTCTTAATAAAAATTTAAAAGCAGAACTTCGCCGGTGCGAACCGCGGGGATTTGAGCGACTGACGCATACAGACATATTCATGAGTGCAGGTACTTCGGAAAGAAAGCACCGTGTAAACCTAAAGTTTAAATTAAGTTCATAGACCTACAAAAGGTTGCCATTGATTTCAGGCAAGATTGCTTTTCTCCTGTACAACTATACGTTGCATTCTCAAGAGTGTGCTTCCACGGCTTGGTCATATTACAACCGGAGTGCTGAACTGACAAACTGGTATACAAACAGAACAATCGTAAAAACAGGATTAAATAAAAAGGCTGCTTCCGTTGGCGAAGCAACGAAAAAGGAAGACCTTATATAACGTTTGTTTATAAAAAAGCTGAGAGGCTGTGTGAAGTCAGCTACACAAAAAAACAGATCCTTAACAAATTGTTAGTGGTATATTTTACCTCAATTTAAAAAGGTTTTCTTTTCTTCTTAATAAAAATTTAAAAGCAGTACTTCGCCGGTGCCAAGCGCGGGGATTTCAGCGACTGACACATACAGATATATTCATGAGTGCAGGTACTATGGAAACAGAGCACCGTGTAAACCTAAAGTTTAAATTAAGTTCATAGACCTACAGAAGGTTGCCATTGATTTGAGGCAAGGTTGCTTTTCTCCTGTACAACTATACGTTGCATTCTTAACAGTAAGCTTGCACGGCTTGGTCATATTCCAACCGGAGTGCTGAACTGACAATAGATAGATAGAGAGATATATATATATATATATATATATATATATATATATATATATATATATATATATATACTAGCAAAATACCCGCGCTTCGCAGCGGAGAAGTAGTGTGTTAAAGAGGTTATGTAACCATATATATACATAAACATATATACATATATATACATATCTACATATACACATATCTACATATATATATATATATACATATACAAATTTACATATCTACATATATATATACATATAAATATAGACATACATATATACATACATACATACATTCACACATATGTATATATACAATATATATATATATATCTACTTATTGGCTCTTGTATTTAGGATATAGCGGGTTGGATAATGGATGGATGGACATCTGTATGCATAGCCCTATTTGCCCGTTTTCGTGTTTTTTCTTTCTTCAGTAATATTTCAGCAAACCCGGAGCTTGTCAGTTCAAATCCTGGTACTGACACCACTGTGTGACCGTGAGGAAGTCACTTAACCTGCCTGTGCTGCAAAAAACAAAAGTAATGTAACAAATTGTACTTCAGATGTTGCAAGTTGGTGGAATAAAGGCATAAGTAAAATAGATAAATATGTATTATATACATAGGAACTATTCATTTATTTTCAGTTAAGTCATCTGCAGCAAACTGTATAAATGAGGGTTTCTCCTTTTTAGATAGTGCAAACTGTTTCTTCTTCATTGACGTTTTCTCTTGGAGAGCTTTTTTCATTTAATTGAAAATTAAAGGAGCAGCTGCCAAAATATGTAGCTTTCTTATTAATTTTTCAACATTGTGTAAAATAAATATATAAAGTAACATAAAAGGTTTAAATACTGGTTATCCTTTTACAGTAAAATATTACTAAAGAGATACAAAAAAAGTAAAATGCATATGTTATTTTTGTTTAAGGAGATTAAATATTACTGAAGAAAGACAAAAAACTAAAAATACTGTGTAAGCATACATATTAACACGTGCAATTAAACGTGTGCATTTATGGGGTGATTTCTCAGGCTTAAAAGCTCGCCTTTTATTACAAAGGTAAATGCAAACTGTTTTCATTCTGAAGGGCACAAACCACGTTAGATTTCAGACGTTAAACGCGCAAAAATGTCGGTACACCAGATAAATAAGCGCAACATATTATCAGTTGTATTGTATGCTTATAATACATATAGAAATGTGTTAATCATTAACTAATATTATGGGATGGTGTTTTTCGACTCACGCCTTGATATAAACGATTGCATTTCTTGGTGGGTTTGCGTAGCTTATTGTCAATATCTTTACACGTCTTTTTAAGACTTAATTTAAAAAGGTTTTCTTTTCTTCTTAAATTTAAAAGCAATACTTCACCGCTGCGAAGCCCGTCTAGCGCTGACGTCCGAGGTTCGATTACCGTAAGCGAGTGCAGTGAGTGTGTACGCCTGATGAGCCAAGAATAAGGGGGAAAGACGTGTCGCGAAGCGCGGGTATTTTGCTAGTATATATATATATATATATATATATATATGTAGATATGTATGTATGTATATATATGTGTATGTATGTATATGTGTGTCTGTGTGTGTGTGTGTATATATACATATATATGTTTATGTGTGTCTGTGTGTGTGTGTGTGTGTGTATATATATATATATATATATATATATGTATACAGTGGTGTGAAAAACTATTTGCCCCCTTCCTGATTTCTTATTCTTTTGCATGTTTGTCACACAAAATGTTTCTGATCATCAAACACATTTAACCATTAGTTAAATATAACACAAGTAAACACAAAATGCAGTTTGTAAATGGTGGTTTTTATTATTTAGGGAGAAAAAAAAATCCAAACCTACATGGCCCTGTGTGAAAAAGTAATTGCCCCCTGAACCTAATAACTGGTTGGGCCACCCTTAGCAATAACTGCAATCAAGCGTTTGCGATAACTTGCAATGAGTCTTTTACAGCGCTCTGGAGGAATTTTGGCCCACTCATCTTTGCAAAATTGTTGTAATTCAGCTTTATTTGAGGGTTTTCTAGCATGAACCGCCTTTTTAAGGTCCTGCCATAGCATCTCAATTGGATTCAGGTCAGGACTTTGACTAGGCCACTCCAAAGTCTTCATTTTGTTTTTCTTCAGCCATTCAGAGGTGGATTTGCTGGTGTGTTTTGGGTCGTTGTCCTGTTGCAGCACCCAAGATCGCTTCAGCTTGAGTTGACGAACAGATGGCCGGACATTCTCTTTCAGGATTTTTTGGTAAACAGTAGAATTCATGGTTCCATCTATCACAGCAAGCCTTCCAGGTCCTGAAGCAGCAAAACAACCCCAGACCATCACACTACCACCACCATATTTTACTGTTGGTATGATGTTCTTTTTCTGAAATGCTGTGTTCCTTTTACGCCAGATGTAACGGGACATTTGCCTTCCAAAAAGTTCAACTTTTGACTCATCAGTCCACAAGGTATTTTCCCAAAAGTCTTGGCAATCATTAAAATGTTTCTTAGCAAAATTGAGACGAGCCCTAATGTTCTTTTTGCTTAACAGTGGTTTGCGTCTTGGAAATCTGCCATGCAGGCCGTTTTTGCCCAGTCTCTTTCTTATGGTGGAGTCGTGAACACTGACCTTAATTGAGGCAAGTGAGACCTGCAGTTCTTTAGACGTTGTCCTGGGGTCTTTTGTGACCTCTCGGATGAGTTGTCTCTGCGCTCTT